>NW_022437045.1:1380323-1385884 GCF_009761245.1 Sapajus apella | reverse complement strand
TATATATATATATATATATATGTGTGTGTATATATATATATGTGTGTATATATATATATATGTGTGTGTGTGTGTGTATATACATATGTGTGTATATATATATGTGTGTGTGTGTGTGTGTGTATATATATGTGTGTGTGTGTGTATATACATATGTGTGTATATATATGTGTGTGTGTGTGTATATATATATATATGTGTGTATATATATATATGTGTGTGTGTATATACATATGTGTGTGTATATATATGTGTGTGTGTGTGTGTGTGTGTATATGTGTGTATATATATATGTGTGTGTGTATATATATATATGTGTGTATATATATGTGTGTGTGTGTGTGTGTGTATATATATGTGTGTATATATATATGTGTGTGTGTATATACATATGTGGGTGTATATATATGTGTGTGTGTGTGTGTGTGTATATATATGTGTGTATATATATATATGTGTGTGTATATACATATGTGTGTATATATATGTGTGTGTGTGTGTGTGTGTATATACATATGTGTGTATATATATGTGTGTGTGTGTGTGTGTGTGTATACATATGTGTGTATATATATGTGTGTGTGTGTGTGTGTGTGTGTGTGTGTGTGTATATATATATATCCTACCAGTTCTTTCCCTCTAGAGAACCCTGACTAATACATAGGTCTTCAATCCAAGAAAGTTATCATTGCTTAAAGTTTATTATTACTTGGTTAAGTTTTGTCTTATCTCTTCTTTGAGAACATTAGTTACATTTGGGTTAGCTTTTTTCCTCTAAATTCCATATTTTCATCTTTTCTCACTACTTTTTAAAATATTTATCCTTTTCTTCTGCATTCCAGGAAAACTCAATATTATGGTTCATATTAGCGTTTTAATTTTCCACAGCATCAGTTCTGTTCTTTCCTGCTCCCAGCACTGATTCAAGTTTTATGATTGCTACTCCACCTTAATTCATCCAAGTCATTTTCCTCTCAACACTCTCTTTTTATTCTTGTAGTTCCTGATTCATGGAGCTCATAAATTTTTCTAGCATATTGAAGACATAGAGCAATTTACTACATCTTAACAATTCTGCTGAAGTCATTTCCACAGATTTTTTTTTCAGAAAGATACACCATTTATTTCACACTGTATCTTTCTCTTTTCTTTATCTCAAATGAGGGAATGCATGTATAGTCCTTGTGTTTGTCAACAGCAGGGTGTCTAGATTATCCTCGTTCTTCCTACTGATGGTCCAGTTGGGGGTTAAGATGCTCTGTGTCTCCAATTGAAACCTAAAGAACACATTGACGAGGCCACTGCTTAACCCAATTTTCAGTGTCTATGTTCCATATTTGCACAGTAAGCACAGCGATCAAGGGGATATATTATTTGGGAGGGGATGTCCTTCTTGAAGAATCATATATCATGTGATTATAACTAAATTATGCACACCCTGGCAAAATCATGGTTAGGCAGACATACACAAAAGTTGGGTCAGAATACATTTAGGATGGTATGGACCATAAAATGTTGAAAGGCACTGGATGGTAGTCATTGAGCCAAAAACATGGGAAAATTGAGCCACATTTCAGGTTTCTTTCCATCTACTCTGCTTTATCTAATATTTATTCCTTGACTCCCATCCTTACTGTGCAACTTAGAGTTGCACTAAGTGACCTCTATCATGCCTTTAAATGCTAAAATTCATAAGTCATTGTGAGAATTGTATGAAGTCATGAATGAGAGAACATTTGACTGCTACCAAGCTTCCCTGGATCTAGATACCATTGCCCATCTTTTAAATTTCTCTCTTATTTTTAAACGTGAAGTCTAATACATGGCTTAAAGGGAAATTGCTAATTGAAGGGGATGCAGATAGTATTCAGGTAACCTCAAAATGTAACACGTGTGCACAGAAGGGCAGCCAGTTCTCAGGTTAATACTTAAGATGCAGAACGCTGGTTCAAGAAGCAGGCAGTGGGGAAGGAAAGAAGCCCCAGCCTGTCTTCTCAGGGGAATGGGTTTGCTTCTTCAAGCAGCAAAATCTGTGGGTGCTGCTGATTATATTCCTCTATTCCTCTCTATAGGTCTGGTTGATGGAATTTTCTTCAAAATTCTGGCATTTTGTGCAACATCAGTCTTGGTGCTCCATTTTCTTGGAGAATTTTCATCCTTTCTGTATCCTCAAAAGTCTTCTGGAAGAAGTAAGAAGAAGCTGCCTCAGAAACTGCAAAACACATGCCACGTTAGTTCTAATTTTAGTCCCAGATCACTCAATTCAGTTGTGCAGATAAATGAATTGTCACAAACTATTTACAGAACCAAATTGAGAACAGTCCTCCCTTATTCTCACCTTACCATCCTGGATCAAATCTGCTTGGGAACAAATCTGGTATTAGATATTACTGCTTTAGTATGAAATCATGTCAATATGTTAACTTTCCACATATATTAATCTAAAGCTTATTCTCATTAAGCAATAGCTACAAATTAAAGGAATTTAAAGCGTCACTGCACAGGCAGCAGAGGTTTTCTTCCAAGCCGAAACCCCGTGGGAATCATAACCCGGATGATAAAACAGGCAGCTTGGCTTTCCTACTAGGAAACCTGGCTCTGTCATTTTTATGGAGTTGGACATTTTATCCTCATGTCTGCATTTTAATCTCTCTTTTATTCTGATTGTAGGTAACAAAATAAATACGAAACAAATCCATAAAGAATATTGGAAAAAGCTGTGCATTTTCCTGAATTTCAACAAAGCATGTGGTCAGATCTCTCAAGTTATTCCAGGGACAGAGTGATCCGGGGTGAGTAGTTAGGTGGATTTCTGCCCACATCTTCAGCCATAAGCAATTAGCAGTCAGCTCAGCACTCGGCACCAGGGTCCCTGGGATGACAGCAGAGGAAGGCATGATTTTCCAAATTGATGGATATCATGTCATTGGGAGGAATGAGAAACGAATTAAATGATGTTGCCACAATCTTCACATTTTTACAGATGAAATCCAAACTGATCATTGCAAACTGCACAAGCATGGTGGAGAAGGGACACTGAAACAACATCATTTGGTCAAGTAGTTAGGAGTTGATGGGCTGAAGTCTCACCATATGTTGACATTGTTATGAGATGGCCAACACAAATGAAAAACCAGGCATGTAAAGCGTCTAGGAAAAAGTGATGATCTTTCACTCTTCGCAGCTCAGATCTCAGCAGGAACTTTGGGCTTCACCTGGGTGCCACTTAGAACAGTAAGGAATTGGAACACATCTGAGTGAGGGTAATCAGAATGTAAAACCCTAGAAACTGACATGGTGTGGAACAGGTGAAGGTCCCTCATACTTGGACAGCCATTTATAAAGGATGTTGCTGCTCAGACCCATGCTTAGTGGAGAGTTGCACTAAGTGGCCTCTATGATGCCTGTAAATTCTAAAATTCTAAGACTTTGGAATTACTGATTGAATAGTTTTTCTTCACTCTCCCTTCTGTTGAATAGTTTGTCTTGAAGAGAAAACACAGTAGCAAAAATGTCCAAATCCTATTTTTTAAGGTGTATTCATTCCTACAAAGTTGTCCAACTGGAGGGTAGGATGAGAAAAAACATAATAAGTGTCCAGAATTTACTGGTTACAAAATTGCTAACTGTAGAGGACTATTTCTATTTGTTTGGTTACTTTTTTTTCTAGGAAGGAAAATTTTATATTTCCAAGGTATTTCATAAATAGAAAGAACAATACTTCACTCAACTTCTCTTCTCCTTTATTCCATCACAATAATAAAGAACTAACCCCTAATTCAAAGAATATTGTGTGGATGATGCACTTTTTCAACATTCTACAACTCAAAAAGATGTTGATATCAACATTTTAAATGCAGAAAAGCTGAGAACTGCCAAAACAAAAATGCAACAAAAATTTAAAAACAAACAAAAATTTGTCCATCTTTCTCAGCTTGGGAAATGTTTTTGCACATCTGCTATTAAATAATTGCTCCTCGTAATATGGTATTCTGGTTATATTCAGTAAGTTTGTTTGTTTTCCAGAGTTACAATCATGTCTTTATCTTTAATCTTACATAGCTCGAATGAATGAGAAATTCCTCTTTCTATAGATCTTCAGTGATGCTCCACCAATCCCAAATGTTGGAAAAACTCTTTATAACGAGTGAGCCAAATCACTCCTGCTTTTGTTTGAACCCATATTCTCCTTTTGAATTCTCATCAAAGATGGCGAACTACACATAACAGAGCTCTCTGAAGCAGATCTTCACAGACTAGGCTGTTGGGAAGAATACTGCCTGCTTTACCAGGGAATGGATGGGACAGAGTCAACAGATTCTCTGTCGCAAGTGCTCAGGTGGGAAGTAATCTTTAAGATTATCTAAGACAATTTCGCTTCACCTCCATCGCAGGCAGACTAGTGCTCCCCTAAAGCTGTCTACTTCCTAGCCCTCCAAACCTGTGAACGGGTTACCTTACATGTACTAGGACTTGGCAGAAGTGATTTAGAGCATGACCTTGGGAGGGATAAGTTATCCTGCATTATTCAGATAGGCGCCACCTAATGACATTAAACCCTAAACATAAAGAACTGTTCCTAGTTGTGATCATAGGTTAGAGAGGTGCTGAGCTGTTGGCTTTGAAGATGAAGAAAGGGGCACACAAGCCAAAGGATGTGAGCAGCCTCTAGAAACCAGAAAGACCTCCAGAGGCAGTGTATCCACTGTCCACATCTTCCTTTTAGCCCCAAGAGACCTGTGTCAGGCTTCTGACCTACATGGCTATAAAGATAATAAATCAGCATTGTTTTATACCTTGAAGGCTTTGGCAATTCATACTGCAGCAATAGAACAAACAAACAAAAGGAAAGAAAGAAAAGACTATGGAACGCAAACAATTTGCCTCAATAGTTCCAACCTGAAGCTTGAACTCATACCTTCAAACGCCCAATCCATTTACCTTTTCCATTTAGTGATTCTGGATTCCTAATTTTTTTTAATACTTGAAAGAAGAGAATAATCCATTTCTACTTCTCCTTAATTATTCTAACTGAAATTGATTTTTCAAGGCATGATTTTATACAAAATTTTCTTCTGCTAACAAATAATTGAATGTATGATTCGCAAAAGAAAGTATTACTTGAAAGTAGCCATTGCTTTCTTCACTCTGAAAACCGTAGAGCATAGGACTAGGACTCGTGGCTCTTTACTTTCCCCTTCTCTTTGTTCTTTAGCACTTTTTTTTAACCTGTTGTAGTCCAACTACTTGTTTTTAGACCTCTCGTCTCCACTCTGTCATGAATTCTCAAAGAGGAAGCATCAACACTAATTTCTCTATGTATTTCAGGGTCTAGAACAATTTCTGATATACACGACTACTTAATAAATTAACAAATATAGTATTTACTTATTTAGCAAATACTTATTTGATATTTGATTCCTCTTCCCCTATGTCCCCATATGATACACATAGAGAATCTAAAAATAATTAAGAAATACCCACTGTTGGCCGGGCGCGGTGGCTCAAGCCTGTAATCCCAGCACTTTGGGAGGCCGAGGCGGGTGGATCACGAGGTCAAG
>NW_022437045.1:1379629-1380223 GCF_009761245.1 Sapajus apella | reverse complement strand
AAAAAAAAAAAAAAAAAAAAAAAGAAATACCCACTGTTTATAAAGAACACATAGCCCAGTTGGGTAAGACAAGTACTTTAGCAAATAAATACTGTAGCAAATAAAGTATTTGTTAAAGTATCCCAACTATCAAAATGCTAACTGAGTAAGCTACTGTGGAGATTAGAAAACAATCACAAAACTCAGAGACAGAAAATCTACATTCTACCTGGGAATTAAAGGTCTCTTTAGATTAGTGCTAACCCTGGAATAAGCAGCTAATATTTAATTTTGTTTCAATTTCTATAAATTTATGGGGTACAAGCATAATTTTGTTACTTGTATAGATTGTGTAGCAGTGTAGTCAGGGCTTTTAAAGTCATGGCCTCCAGATTCATCTATGTTGCTACAAAAGACATGATTTCATTCTTTTTTATGGCTGAGTAGTAGTCTGTATTTCACTGTGGTGATATAGCACCTTTTCTTTATTCAATCATCCATTGATAGATACTTGGGTTGATTCCATATCTTTGTTATTGCGAATAATGCTGTGAAAAACATGTGGATGCAGGTATCTTTTTGACAATAATGATTTATTTCCCTTTGGGTAGATAC
>NW_022437045.1:1261386-1379229 GCF_009761245.1 Sapajus apella | reverse complement strand
ATAGATTGTGTAGCAGTGTAGTCAGGGCTTTTAAAGTCATGGCCTCCAGATTCATCTATGTTGCTACAAAAGACATGATTTCATTCTTTTTTATGGCTGAGTAGTAGTCTGTATTTCACTGTGGTGATATAGCACCTTTTCTTTATTCAATCATCCATTGAAAGATACTTGGGTTGATTCCATATCTTTGTTATTGCGAATAATGCTGTGAAAAACATGTGGGTCCAGGTATCTTTTTGACAATAATGATTTATTTCCCTTTGGGTAGATACCCAGTATTGAGGTTGCTGTATCAAATCATAGTTCTATTTTTAGTTCTTTGAGAAACCTCTATAATATAGTAGCTAACTTTTAAAATGCCATTCTATCACCACATCCCAAAACTCTTTGTTTCTTAAATCACATATTTGAATGCTATTAGTTTAATTAACCAGAATCCTAATTTTCACTGATCATAGAAACTGTTCAGGTTGTCTCCTGGGGGCTTCATAGAGTCATCGAAGGCAAACATCAAAGCGACCATGGAAATGACACCCCTTCCAGTTATTTTAAACAGCTACTGGGACACTCAGTGGGGCAAAACGTATCTCAACGTTTTTAAAAATGGGAATTTACCTTCGTTCTGCACTTGTACCATCCTACGATAAACTTACCCTCATAGGCCATGGTTTTAAAACTGAAGGGGTTGGCCACGGGGTGGGGGTAGATTTCTCCCCATGGGACATTAGGCAATGTACAAGGACTTTTTTTTACTATCACGACCTGGGGAGTGCTACTGGCATCTAGTGGATAGAGGCCACAGATGCTGCTAAATATCCATCAGTACCCAAGATAGCCCCACGCACAAAGAATTATCCACCCACAGTGTCAATAGTACTGAGATTAAGAAACCCTTTCCTAAGGTGTACAAACTGCTATAGAAACAGAATAACAGCAGCATGCTTGTTAATATGCATATTTATTTAATGATATTTATCACACAAGTGTCACAAACCAACATCATTACAGCATAAAACTAATAGTGTTGATATCACAAAACTAATGTGTTTTAAAGGCAACTTTCAGTTTAATCTATGG
Organism: Sapajus apella; assembly: GCF_009761245.1. Classification (NCBI taxonomy): domain Eukaryota; kingdom Metazoa; phylum Chordata; class Mammalia; order Primates; family Cebidae; genus Sapajus; species Sapajus apella. The sequence goes on along the minus strand of NW_022437045.1, from coordinate 1,378,152 downwards.
ATTTTTCAACAAATCACCAAGATATTAGAATGGCATGTGTTTTGTGTTGTTCTAATATTACCAACTGTGGGAGACTTTACTAGAGCCTCTTTGGATGTTAAAAAACAAGTACAGGATAATTTAGTGAATATGCTCTACAAAGTGGTTCTAGATGCCCCCTAAGGAAGAGGTTCATGACTGTAAACCTTAAGTTCTTCATAAAATATCCAACGTGTGACATTTTGCCAACTTCTGGAGCTTCTGGAAAAATATTCTGCCAAAGAAAAATCTGTGTTTCTAGTTTGGAATTAAGAACTCAATTAACGAAAAGGGAGAGAAACTAAAGTTCTCTCTCTTTCGTTCTTGTTTTTAGTGATACACAAATTAACAAGCAAGCTTCATTCCAGAATAAAATGTCAAACCCAAAGTGAAATACTATCTATAATAAATGAGGCTTCTCATGGTTATCAGGCAGTACATTTTCTCAGGTAATAAAGTCATTGTGTTTTGCATGGCTTTATTCTTTTAGGCAGAGGAGAAGGGAGGGGGAGGTTGTTTGTATTTTGTGCTTTTTTTTTTTTTGATGGGTTTCTTTCCATTTTTCTTGTGCCAATTGTAATGTTTTATGATTATTCATGACTTAGACAATGGCGCTTTAGGCAGTCAATAGCAATTATGCTTGTTGAGAAGAACATATAATTCAAATTAGACCAATATAGATTTTTCCCCTTTAATGTTTAGTTACCCAGTTAGATTTAAACTGAGTACACAACATTTAATGAATGATTTTCACTAAAACCTAACTGACATTTAAAAGTAGTGTGGTTTTTGTTGTTGGTAATACAGGAGAGTAAGATAAAACATTAATTCACTTAAAAGGTATATCATATCAGTTCAAATTAAATCCCTCATGTTTATACATTGTGTGATGTATTTGTACTTGGGGCCTGAAAATGATAACTTTGTACATTATCCAGTAAGTATGCAAAAATCAGCAAGCATTAGGCATCTAAGTAATCTGTCTTAATGAACAATAAATTCATGCATGGTTTAAGTTTGTAAACCTAAGTTTAGCGCTATACAGAATGGAATTTCAAATACACATTATTTACTATTCAGAAATTAAAAGCTGGAATAAGTAATAACACAAGGGTCAGATGAAAAACTATAAACTTCTATGGACTGAACTGCACCCCCGCATTCATCTACTGGTGCCCTGACTCCCAGACTGATTGTATTTGGAGATGGGACATTTAAGAAGGTAACTAAGATTAAATGAGATCACATGCGTGGAGCCCTAATCCAATGGGTTTGGTGTCCTTATAAGAAGAGGACAAGAAGTCAGAGCATTTTCTCCATGTTCAGAGAAGAAAAGCCATATGAGGACGCAGTGAGAAGGCACCTATCTACATGCCAGGAAGACAGTCCATACCAGAAACCAACCCTGCCCATCCATTGACCTTGGTCTTCCAGTCTCCAGAACACAGAGAAAATAAATTTCTGTTGTTTAAGCCATTCAGCCTGTAGTATTCTGTTACAATAACCTGAGCAGATTAATACAGTGGAGTTTTTAAATATCTGTATATATCCTAACCTGAGCAGATTAATACAGTAGAGTTTTTAAACATCTGTATATATCCTATCAGCTAGCTAACACTAGGTTCAATTGAGTTAATCTTTTTACTGAGTTCCAGACTTTATTAAGTCTGGATGAGTGACCAGTGACCTTTCAGAAAACCATCAGGTGCATTTTCCCTGTAACAAGGATAGCAATGGTGTACTGAAGCTGAAGCCCAAGGTTTTGCCTAGTGGTACACATTATGAAAAATTGTCTCTATTTTCACCAACTGTACCTGAAGCATTTAACCAAGAAGCACCAATAACTCTCTCGACTCATTTAACTTTAAAATTAGCAACGATCTTAAAATTACCCAGTTAAACTCTCTGGGAGCAGCATACAACTGTGGAAAGACTGGTCTAGTGCCAGGCAGGCTTGAGCATAAATCCCGGCTCCATCATGCAGGTGCAAGGGGGAATTAGGCTGGAGACTTAGCATCCTTGAGCTTTGGTGTCCTCCTTGATAAAAGGGGAATCATAATAATAATGATAATAACAAAATTGACCATTAATAACAATAATATGTTGATCTTCAGAGTCTTATGGGAATTAGTGATTATCACTATAAGTACTAAGCATAGTGCTTGGCAACATAGCAATCATTCAAGGGAAGTGGAGGCTGTCATTACTGTGATGATGCTGAAGATGATGCATCAACATCTCTCTACTGAGGTAAGCCAGAGGCTAGAGAATTGCAAGTCTATTCAAAGGTGACTCTCAAAGGATATTCATATTGAATTTGAGATGTAATGATTAAAATCTTTGATAATTTAGAAATAGTTTAGAGGCTGAGAGCCTTGGTTATACCACAACAAATACCTTCCAACACTTTAGACTCCCCTAATTTAAATGTGCAGTTGTGTGCTTTTGAATTTGGAGTAGGTGGGCAATATTTGTTCATTCGTTCCTTCGTTTTTAGCCTCACTATGTATTTTTTCTCTCAGACAAGTGGCTTAGACCAAGATGGTCAAGGGGACGGTAACAGGTTAGATTCTGGGTTTATTTAGAAAGCAAATTCAATCATATTTGCAAGCAGACTAGATATGGAATGAAGAAGAAAATCAGAGTCAAGGATAACTTGACACTTTTTGGTCAGAGTAACTGAGATGGGGAAAGTTTGGGAAGAAAGATCTGGGTTTCCATATTGGACGTGGAAAGTTAAAATCATGTTGTGCTTTAAAAGTAACAATGGTGTGGTTCTGCTGCAGCAGAGGGAGAAAAACATTCTGGGGAGACGAGCAGGTGTGGGCCCACAGGTCACAACGAGGAACTCAGGTAGGACCTCATAAGCAAAGGTGAGGAGATGGAGATTTGTGATATGGCAGAGCAACGTGCTTTGGAAATTAATTTGCACTAGTGATAGGACAGGAGGCAGAGAAATTCTAGGCAGAAAAGGGCACATCCCTGGTGAAGCCCCATCCTCAAGCTGAAAATCCTGAGACCAAAGTCCAAAGTGAGAACTTACATCCCCGTTTTACTGTTCAAATGTTACCTTTTCCAAAACCAACCATGGACCTTGCTGCCCCCAATCCTGTGCCCATAAAAACCCCAGACTCAGTTAGCAGAAAGGAAAAGCAGCTGGACATCACAGACTATGGCTGGACCTCAGAGATAAGCAGCTTGACTTCAGAGGGACAGCTTCATGGCATAACTTCCAAGAACAATCCGTCCAAAGATGGCCAGTCTTCAGGGATAGATTACCTTCCCAAGCCATCCTCATTTCAGTTCCCCTTCCCTCTGACAGCCACTTTCGTTGGTAATAAAATCCCTCACATTTACCATTCTTCAATTTGTTTGACCTCCTTTTTCCTGGATGCCAGACAAGAGCTTGGGATCCACAAGTGCAGATACAAAAGGCTGTCACCCTTGCCCTTTGCCTTTGCTGGCAGAAGCCAGCCACCTCTTGTGAAAAGGCAGAGGGTCAACTGAGCCTTTTACACCTAAGCCATAATTGCAGAGCTACAAGAGCACTGTAACATTCCTTCTGGGGCTTCAGGGATCTCAGGTGCCTCCCAGATGCTGTTGTGGGGCCGGCATGGAATTTGCTCCTGCTGGCTGGTGCCCAAAGCGCTCACCCTGGATCCTGCACACACTCACCTGTGCGCTCCCTTCCATGAGGGGTAGAGCACAGTGAGTCCAAGTGAGTGGAGTTCACTCCTGCTGGGGCTGAAGTGACTGACTGATTCCAGCATTCATGCACTCCAGTTCCTGCCTTGTTCACTCTCATGCTCCCTCCCATGAGGAGTTGAAAACTGCGGGCTGGGTAAACAAGGCACCCCTGTCGTGAGTCCCGTGAAAGGGTTAGGGAAATATCCTACTTCACTAATATTTTCATTTCTTTTTTCTTTTTCTCTTTCTTTTTTTGAGACAGAGCCTCCTGTTGCCCAGGCTGTAGTGCAATGGTGTAATCTCAGCTCATGGCAACCTCCACCTGTCAGGTTCAAGTGATTCTCCTGCCTCCTGACTCTTGAGGAGTAGCTGAGACTATAGGTGTGTGCCACCACATTGGCTAATTTCTGTATTTTTTTTTTGTAGAGATGGGGTTTCTCCATGTTGCCCAGGCTGGTCTTGAACTCATGCCCTCAAGAGATCCACCCTCCTCAAACTCCCAAACTGTTGGGATTACAGGCATGAGTTACAGTGCCTGGCCAACACTAGTATTTTCTTTGAGACCAAAGCATTAGCTTCTTGATGGTTTCTATGTTCTTTTTTGGTTGTTTTTGTCACTTGCTTTGTTGTTTTTGTTTCATGATCCCTCAGAAAGAGCTTTGCTCACTATTCTCACTTAACAATGTCTATGAGAAAATGGATTTATTGGCATACTTTATTTTTTGGGGGGGGGGCCTGGTCAAACCATGTGACTCTTTATATTTTCTCATTTACAGGATATTTCAAATTATCTCAGAGGGACATAGCAGGAATTAAATGGCTCAATTTTAGAACATTAATACATTCTTAAATACTAAATGATAATAATTCCACAAAAATATCTGACCTAGTTCTACACTGGGAGCATGAGAAACTGTGAGAAACACTGAAGAGTTATAGGGTAGGCAATGGGGTACGGATGAGAATTAACTCTATCAGGACAGACTCAGGGTGCAACCTTAATCCTGCCTTGCAAAGAGGTTTGATGAGGTCTCAGCCCTCTTGGGATTATGGTGGTACTACCTAAGAAATTCTGGTATTTTCTCACTCATCTGGGGAAACTCTAATGCATTTTGAAGAAATCAAAGAATAACAGCTTATTGTCATGGCCTTGTGGGGCCACACGCTTGGATCTTCACCATGGATGACATCTCTTTTTCCCACCTGATAGAAAATTCAAATTTTGGAGCAATTAGTGAGAAATTGAGCAGCAGTATTTATACAAAAAGAAAACACTTACATTTTAAGCATAGAACATATTTTCACTAACGCTCATCATGATGAAAAATAAACCAATTGGGGCATTAGCAATGTAGCAGTCCATTGTAAAAATAAGAACAAGGCATGAAGAAAGTTTGAAGAAATAATATAAAAAGTAGAATTGCTTAGCTTACAAGATAGTAGTGCCCTGGGTTCACCTTTACTTTTTCCCTCTCATTCTGACCTCTGAGCAGTTAGCAAATTCTTTCCTTTCTAATTTGCAAAATCTCTTCCATCTCTACAAAACTGAATCATGATATCCTCCTATGAACTAGGTTTTCCAAAGAAACAACACCAATAGTTTATCCTATCTATCATCTATCTATCTATCTATCTATCTATCTATCTATCTATCTATCATCTAAGATATTTTAAATTGGCTCATGTGATTATAGGGCTAGCAAATCTAACACTTATGGGGCAGGCCAGCAGGCTGGAAACTCAGGCAGTATATCCACACTGCCATCTTGAGACAGAATTTCTTCTTCTCCAGGAAATATATTTTTGATCTTAAGCCTTTAACTGATTAGGCGAGGCTCACCTACATTCTTTACTTAAAGTCAACTTACTGTAGATATTAGCCCTATCTGCAAAATAGCTTCACAGCAACACCTAAATCAGTGTTTAATTAAGTAATTATGTACTGCATAGACTATCAAGTTGACACATAAAACTAACCACTACACCTCTACTTCAGACAACTTAGTTACTGCCCATTGATTCTAAAACTAAGTGTAATCTTTAGAAAGGGTATTTAAGGCCTTTCTGATCTGACCACATAGTTCTTTCCAGCATAATCTTACTTTACATTCTCTCATCTTAGCAGGTTATTCATTGTTTTTCTGTTCATAGCGGGTCCTGACAGACCTTCACACTTTCACACTAAAGTGTAGGTTCCCTGAGGTAGTGAATCTGTCTCAAGCTCACTGCTTAAAACGTAGGAGTGCGACAGCTTATCTTTTTGCTCACAATTTTAGCTGGCTGTCTCTACCAATCTCATCCCTGCACATTGTATTTGATCCTACAACTTTCCTTGTCCAACAAGATGTGAGCAGGAGCGATGCAGGACAGAAGCTGTGGGACACATCAGATGGTTCCTGTTCCTGGTTCTGCCATAGCTCTTTCCCCACTGCCGTGAGGCTGATAAGTCAGCTTGGGTCCAGGAATGAAGAGCAAGGCACAGAACTGAAGCGAAGTAAAACAACAGAACTCAAATACAAAAAAATAAAAAAGACAGAGAGAGACATGTACAGTACTATGAGTAAGAAATACATTTTTCTTCCTCATGTGGCACTAAGGTTTGGTATTGTTTGTTACCTCAGAATAATCTAGTGAAAGCTGACTGATATAAGCAGACATCTATCTATCTGATAAATGAAAACATAAATGAATGAATGAAGTTGAAGTTCACTTCTCTTGCAATGCCTCTTTTTGTGCCATTTTCTGCCTATTGAAATTCATTCATCTTTTAAAGAAGAGCTCAATAACTGTTTCCTGTTATTTGCAGCCATAATTGATGTTTTGCCAAGTTTCTCTACCCAAAAATCTTTTTTTTTTTTTTTTTTGGCATTGAAGATTCTTTCCTTCCAGTGGGTATTCAGGAGCAAAACTGCTGGTTAAATAGAAGCATTACTGTTTATGTCTCTAAATATGTATTTAATTCATTTTTGATTTCCAGTAACTTGTTTGTTTCCAAGTGATCTATTAGCTGTTCGACTACATCTTCACTGTATCACTCACATAGCAATCACAGGCTATCAATAAATGCACATTGTTGGTGAAGTCGGAGTAGTTTCAGAGAATAATATGACCTTATACAGATGATGGCATGCAGCTTATTCTTTAGATAAAAGCCAAAGAGGCTTGGGTTAAATGTAAAGGAAACATATGACAATGATACTTCAGTGGATTGCAGAAAAATCTGAAGTCAAACACAATGGACAAAATTTAGGGTCTATTTTCCTTGATGAGAAAGCTCAGGTATAGCCATAAGTAAAGTTTCTATTGAATAAACACTGAGTGTCGGTCACTTTACTGACATTAATTCATGTCACATTCCAACAACCATATTTTTACATATTTGGAAAATGATGCTTAGAGAGGATACATCACTTTTTTGTGGTCACTCTTCTAGAAAGCAGTAGAGCTAGAAATTAAACCCAGGTGTGCCTCAGTCCACAGCTCAATTTTAACCATGCTGCTTTCTTAAAGAGAAGATTTAGGAAGATCCTTTTAAGCCCTAAGCTCCCACACAGTAATTCCTCATAATAGAAAACTTGCCCTCACCAAGGTATTCACTAAAGTCCCAGAAGGCATTGCCCCTGACGTAGGGATTTTACTTGAGAGTATGACAAGGAAGAGTCTGTAGCATAGTATCCAGAAAAGATGATTCTATAGAGACAGAGAGTAGATTAGGGTTTGCCTGAGGCTTGGGGTTGGAATGGACAGTAACTGTAAACAGGAATGAGGGATCTTTTTGGGGCAATAAAAAATATTATAAAATTGGATGGTGGTGACGGTACACAACTCTGAAAATTTACTAAAAATCATTGAATTCTGTTCTTTAAAAGGGTAAATTTTGTGATCTGTAGGTTACATTACAATAAAGCTGGTAGAAAAAAAAAACAAAGTTGTATAACCATAACAGGTGTTTTATATATTCATATGGTGGTATGCCACATAATGACATTTTGGTCAATGACAGACTGCATATATGATGGTGCTCCCATAAGATTATAATACCATATTTTTACTGTACTTTCACTATATTTACATACACAAATACTTCCATTGTGTTACAACTGCCTGTAGGATTCAGTACAGTAACGTGCTATACAGGTCTGTAACCTAGGAGCAAAAGGCTCCATGTATAGCCTGTTACCCTATAGCCTTGGCGTGCAGTAGGTGCTACCGTTTAGGTTTGTATAAATCCAGTCTATGATTGTACAACAATGAAATTGTCTAATGATGCAATTCTCATACGGTATCCCCATCATTAAGCAGTGCATGACTGTACATATACATAGATAGTCCCCAACTTATGAGGGTTGGACTTACACTTTTTTGACTTTATGATGACGCAAAAGCAATAGGCATTCAGTAGAAACTCTACTTCAAGTTTTGAATTTTGATATTTTCCCCAGGCTAGCAATATGCAATACAATAATCTCTCCAGATGGCAGACAGCAGCAGCAAACCACAGCTCCTGGCCATCCACGCAATCCCAAGGGTGAATGACCACTACTCTACAGTGTGCTGTTGCCAGATGACTCTGGCCAACTGTAGGGCAGTGGAAGCATTCTGAGGACACTTAACGAAGGGTAGGCTGAGGTATGACGTTCAGTAGGTTAGCTGTATTAAATGTGTTTTCAACTTATGATGGATTTATTGGGACATAATCCCATTGTAAGTCAAGGAGCATCCGAACACACACAGTTACACATACACACACACACACACACACACACACACACATATATAGACACATATCCATATATGTATTTATAAGAACATATATCAATAAGCAAAAGTAGCAATTTTTCAAATACCATCTGAGAGGTAGCCTTTTTATGTTAATAATAAATATGATAATCACAAAATATTCATATTCAGTTCAAGTTGTATAACAAAACGCCTCCCTGTCCTACTGTGTAGTTAATAAAGCTGACTTTTTTTCTAAGTATTCTCACTCAGACTTTTTGCCAGGTCAAACTGAGCTTTCCTAATTTAAGACAACGAGAAAGTTTATTTTTCTGCATTACAGAATCATGGATGCTCAATTATCTATGCTTACGGAAAGTGCTAGCAAACTGAGCACTTTATACCCACAACTAATCTCCAACTCCTATTTTAGACACTGAAAGTTCTGCCCTACAGAGAATATGGAGAATCCGTTCAACTTTTGCCTTGTACTCAACTGTCTGATACACACAATGTTCTTTAAATCTCATGGTCAGAAAAATGCTGTGGGCTTCACGAGTTGACATTTCATCCATATTTTCCACTGGCATTTGTTTTAACACTCTACATAGCGATGGACCAAATATATATATAGCCAAGACCAGTATGAGCCACATAAGAGTCATAGGCAAGCAATTAACTTAGCACTCTGAAAGTGACATTTTAAAAATATTTTTTAAACAGTTATTTAGAAGAAAGGCTAAGAGCAATATGCAGAAAGTTAAAAGAATTTAAAAAAAATCCTTATTTACCTCATCACTGGTTTCTTGGATCACAGGTCAGACTTAACATACTTTACACTGTGAAACAATATGTAGATTTACATTTTAAAAGTCTTTGCAACTAATCTAACCAGACCTTTGCTTCTTTAAAGGTAATTAAGTAATCAGCTACTAGCATAGAGCTACCAATGTGGAAGTCACCCTCAATCACTAATGGATCAATAATGCCTCCCTTCCGACCACTAGTCCTTGGGAGATTTCAGCCATATAATTTTTCTCACCTTATTACTTTCCCAAGTATAGCACCCCTTGTAGATGGGCACCCCGTTAGCTGTCTCATGAGTCTGGTCTTTATCTTAGCTCTAATTCTATTAAATTTTAGTTACCAACAAAATTCCATGTAAATCAAGTCTAAAGAGAAGAGAAGGGTAAGGCAAAATATAATAACACATTGCCGAACTCCACTTTGATGTCATATTTCCATGATTTTGCTGAGTAGTGAAATTGCAAGAAGGCAACTAAAAGAAAGAGAAAGAAAAGCAAAGGGTGTGAGAAGAAAATCAGTCCTCCATACATTAAATATGATTTGGGAGGAATATCATGTTTTCCTGCTGCAAATATTCTTCACTTATCTACTTATTGGTATTGCATCATTTCCTCCAGGAGGCAGCCAAAGTGTAGGACGCGGTACATGCTGAAAAGAGGCCTCCATACCTGACGATAATAAATTAAAATGACATTTGAAGAAAACGACTAAATTCAGCTATTAGTCAGATTGTCACATTCTGATACATTTATTTTCTTTATACAAATATGACATCCACTGGCTTATTTTAAATATGATTCACTTGTGACAAAATCCAAAAGGTTTGCATTTTGTGGCATTTTTCTTTCCCTGTATAATTTTGAGTACCATGTGGGGTTTTATGTTTAATAATATGTTGTAACAGATGTCAATATGATCCAGAACTGAAATGATACTTGGCTCCAAATCTTTTCGTCTGCATCTTGCGGTTTCAGGTTGACCTAATCGAACACAGTCTGCAGATCAACTTGACTGCCTTGGAGCCTCTGAGAAGCTGACCCACTTATTTCTGTAGAAGGGAAAGTTTAAAAACTGAGAACATGTAATACTCTGCTAAGTGAAATTAGAAAGAACTGCTGTTGCAGAACAGTGAAAGTATTTGAGGTCTTTCTACGGCTTAGACGTTTTAGATTATAAATCTGAGTTTTTATGCAATACTATTGAAGCAGTCTCTGTCAACTATCTATCCACCATGTAGCTATGTGGAAAACCTATTAAAAGGATAAAGTTTGAGTCATTAAAGCTCTCTTATCTATCCCTTCTTTTTATTTTAGCAGGGAATGCCAGGAACAAAACATTCTGAAAATAATTTATATTTGCCATAGTTTGGGAATAGCATGTTCACTTCTTTGAAAAAAATATTCTTTTACTCCTTAACATAATGTGTTTGATTCTCTACTGCAAAAAGACCACAAAGGGTGAGAATCAACTTGCAAAATCGAATCTATGTATCAATCAAAACTTTAATATAGCTTTATAATGAAGTTTCCATTCACATCAATATAATTTAGAAATGACATTTTTAAGTAAAAAAAAATCATGCTCTTAAAAATTTAGAAATCCATATATTTAGAAGGAGGCAATTGATAGCATTAGGGAGAAAACTCAGTACCAGAGCCGTAAGGGCTGGGAACTCAAACATTTCAGCAAACACATCTGTTCCTGTATTTCTCAACTTATAAAACTCTGAAACTTTTAAGCAATCTGATGAGAAAGAGGCAGGAAGTATATATTAGGATTCCCAGGTCTTCTAAACATGCAATTTAAGGCATTTCTTTCCAGCAATCATTTTCTCTAATTGCCTGCTGAGAGATCTGGGGTAAGCCTCACTTTGCTTAGATACTGTTTTTATGTCTTTAGATAACAAATATCTCTTTTCTCAGTATATTTTAGAATGTCCTAAATAGAGTTGTATAATTTTAAGTACTTCCTATGTATCAGGCCCAAAGATAGTGATTGGATGCTATATTTCTGAAACGGAAGTCAATTTAGTATTGAAAAACATTTTCCAAGAGGAAAAAAAGAACCATCTGAAGCATTGACAAATAATGTAGTGAGACGAGAGAATTCAGGTGAGTCAGCATCTTCTGCATGACTTCGTGTTCACATAAAATGATCAACAGATTTTCTTTTAAAAATTGAATGTTACACTTTAACATTCTCCAGATAGCTATGATACATCATCAACTCCAAAAATAGCATAAGGAAAATGATATTCACCAAATGCAAAATAGGGCTCTCCTCACACACAAAAATAATTAACTGAATTAGGAAAGAAGTCCATAAATAAACTTAAAATGTGGAGGAAAAATTTATAAAATATATCATTTCTCCCTGATTATTCCTTCTACTTTGGCATCTATTTGAAAATTTTTATTATAAAAGGAATATTTTTAAATAACAAAGGAAGAAAATCAATAATATATGCCACACAAATTGACAAAAACCAAATATTCCAACAGAAAAATGGCACTACAAAACATGCAAGGATAATTGCAGAAAATATGAAATACAAATAGTCAATCAGCATATACAATTATTAAGCCTCACTGATAATCAAAATCATATAAACGACACATTTTTTCTCTTGAATGGCAAACCCAAAATAAGTTTTACATAATATGTGTTATTAGACATGTAAGAAAATACAAACTTGCATATAAGAGAACTATAAACCTTAAATTGTTTTCAGAGGAAATTTTCTAATCTTTATTGAACAAATTTATATCTATTTCTTCTATTCTGGCAAGTTAACTTCTAGGTATTTATTCTAAGGATATAACAGTTCAAGTGTGCAAACATACATGAAAAAAATGTGCTCATCAAAACTTTGTTTAAATCAGAGATAAGTCAAAATAATCTAAATGTCCTGTAATAAGTTTTATAATGTGGCACGTTTATTTCTTTATTTTGAAGACTATGATACATTCGTAAGTGAAAATAACAGCTTATGACACTGCATGTAAAGCATTATTATAGTTCTCTTAAATATATATATTTGTAAATTTACATATATATGTGTGTATCTACATGTACAAGTGGGGAAGGAAGAAAGGCAGATAGGGAGATTTAATAATGAAATTTTCTCAGGATATAATCTAAAACAATGGGCTACTTTGAAAACATAATTAAAAAAAAACAGAAACAAAAAAAAAGTAAATGAAAAGACTGAGCACTACTAAGAGTATAAAGACTATGCAGAGGTCTGAGCACCAGCTAATAACTCACACTGGGTAAACCTTCTCAAGGAAAACCTTGAGAACTATAAGAAAGTGCCATGGCTCTATGCACAGTCCTGCCCATTGCTCCAAAGTTTCCATCTTGATAAGTGTCTTAGGAACATGCTGGTTATTCCTGAGCCTTGCTTGACTCTGCTTCACCTCATTTCTCCAGCATGCTCTATCTAGTTGGCCACTGGAAGCCATATGAGCTTAACTCCCATCCTGGCATCTGCCATTGCAGCCAGTGAATAAATAGTGTCTGTATGTAATCAAATGCCTGGAGATGCTGGCACTATATTTCCATGAGGCTGAAGAGGTGAGAAAGTGCTAAAGTGAGTCAGAGGGTGGATTGAGCTACAGTATTTAAAGTCACCTGTTAAAAGGAAACAGATAGTAGAGGAGTGAACTAGCATGTCTGTGCCAGTGACACAGCTGCCTAAGAGCTTCTCTCTCTCTGCTTTAGGATTTCCCTCTTGTCAAGGCTCTACCCAAGAGGTCTCAGTCCTTCCCAGTCCTTCCTGGGAGAATTTGCTCCAGATCTCTTCATTTCCTTCCTCCCTTCCTGGTCAGAACTGCTGCAGAGAACTTAGGTGCTCTGCCTCCATTTGCTGCCCACGTTGATACACTTTGTAATAGAAGGGCAGCAACTTGTCTCTCTTGGATGCTTGAACTAGTTTTAATTCAAAAGGTCATCCTTAGATAACCAAATGTGCATCTACTAATGCCAAAATGTGCATCTACTCTATGGGCATTACGTAGTATTAATTCAAATGTCTGTAGAAATCAGCAATATATTTCCAAGGAATTGAGCAATTTTTATTTTATTTTATTTTTTTGGAGACAATCTCACTCTATCCCCCAAGCTGGAGTGCAGTGGCATGATCCTGGCTCACAGCAACCTCTGCCTCCTGGGTTCAGGCTATTCTCATGCCTCAGCCTTCCCTGAGTAGCTGGGATTACAGGCACCTGCCACTATGTCCAACTAATTTTTGTATTTTTAGTAGAGACAGGGGTTTCACCATGTTGGTTAGGCTGCTCTTGAACTCCTGACCTCAAGTGATCCACCTGCCTTGGCTTCCCAAAGTGCTGGGATTACAGGCATGAGCCACCGTGCCTGGCCAGAATTAAGCAATTTTGAACACACTTTTGTATTAAGTATTTGTGATTTCTTTGATACTGTGAAATGCTTGACTAATGCTAGTTAAGACTGATGAATCTTCTATCCTTCTTCATAAGTGGCAGTGGGAAGGGGCCATAAAAACCTGATTTTCCTTGTGTGACTGATGCTCAATGTGTCTGTTTTAAATGTGTTTTGTTTTTTTTAAAATATCATCATGATGCTTAAGGGACATAGCTGGTTCTAACACATATCGCTTCTACTACACTGAGTGAAAATATTCAGAATTTGGAGTTCATCAGGAATTGAATGATTTATAAACTGACCTGAATGTCAAAAACAATACTTGTAATAACATTTCTGTAATAAACTTTCAAAATTCCAAATTTTCCAAAAGGCTTTAGATAGTTATTACCTTATGCCTCCATATAAGATAGTTATTTTACTTACACACATATATTCTGTTTTCTCCAACTCCTTCAGAACAGAAATCATGTGCTGCAGTTATGTCTCACTCACAATGTCTAGCTCAGAGTCTCACATAGAAATGTATCAAATGTATAACTATTCAAAATATTCACCTCAATGTATCAATTACTTTTCTCCTCTATTTTTGACATATTTCCTGAAAATCGGTATCTGATGCTTTAAAAACGCTTTCATTTTCAGCCAATTTTCTGTCCTGGCTTACAAAAGTGGGGAGAAATATATATATTTGTGATAGTAATAAGAGGTGTAAGAAGCAAATTCCTACTTTCTTCTCTATAGTAACAAGGTCTATTGTTTCAGTTTCCATTTACATTCTTTCCTGAATTTTTCTGATTCAGTCCAATTGTTCTTCATCTCCTTTATGATCAGTTGAATCCATGACCACGAGCTTGGGCTTCCTGAGCTTTTCCAGAGTGCCCACCTGCCTTTGACCCATAAACGAAGCACTTTCTGCATAGATGAGTGCCAATGCCCACGTGGCACCTGGCAGAGGCAGAAAGTAAGTGAGCTGTGCTGGGTGGGCTTAACCCACCCTTCTTCAGCTGAACTACCTGCTGTAGAAAAATGTGTGCAACTCCTCCAATTTGGAAATGCCTCAAATGACCCAGGAAGAAGTGGGTGGGGATGAAGGAAGTTTTCTCAAAAAGAATCAGGGCATAAACAATGTAATGATAATGATGACTTTCCCTGCCTTTTTGCACAAATTACCCTAAAGGGAGAAATGCAGAAGCAGATGCAAAGGCAGATGGCTTTAAAGTGGAATGTCCACTGCCTATATCGGAGTTGGATCATAACTATTAGTTTTCTTCCGGAGTAATGAGGTTAATTTCAAAGACTTCAATCTTCACTCCCTAAACTCATACACTTAAATGCTCGGAACATTTTGAGACTATAATTTGGTGTGTTCCTTTAATATAAAAGCTTATTTCTTTCTCCTTAACAAAAGGTACAGAGGAGGCAGCAATATACAAAATGATAAAGATGACTGTGGAATAGCAGCCCGACAGTGCTGAGTTTCTGCTACTCCCTGACTTACAAGGCTACTTTCAGCAAATCCCCTAAATTTTCTGCCTCAGTTTTATCCATTTGAAAACATAGGGGTAAAAATCTTTATTGAAAGGTGATAAGTATCCATTTGGTTATCACTAACATTCATCAAGCACTTTATGGCAAGGAATTCATTATTCTTTAATAGTAATGTGTGTTCAAAATTCCTTAAATCCATTGGAAATACAGCGCTGGAATTGATGGGCATTTAACTCATATTTAATGTCAACAGAGCAAGTGCCCAAGCTGTGGCACTTCACCCCTGCCAGAGATGGAAAAAATAGTTATTTTGAAACTAAATGAGAACCTGATACATGCTGGAAACTTCAGGTCAATTTAGGTGCCAAGGAGGGGGAAACATTGATTTCCAGAATTAAGTTTTAGACATAAAATTGAAATGACTTAAAACTATCAGGAATGAGGAATATTTGGTCATTGGGTCATACACAGTTTCATTTGGACATATTTTACTCTGCTACGCTTCAAAAAGAGAAAGCAAAAAATAAAGGAAGGAGCCCATGAAACTGGTGCATCTGCAGGGCTTTCCTTTTAAACCTCAAATCTACTTTCCCAAAAGAGGTACTTACTTGAAACGGGATATTTCAGAGCAGATCAATTACTGATAATCTGTCCTGGCCTGTAGATTAACAGCATTGATAATATCTATAACCACATAGCTTGGCTAAATAAGAATGACTGAACAATCTATATTTTTCAATTTCCCTATGGGCTGGAATTCTTTGCAAAGAAAAAGGGTCTTATGACTTCAGGCATATGTGACAGCAGCTCCCATATACGATCATAGACATGCAATTTTTTAAATCCATGTAACTCCTGATGCATGAAACACAGCCCAGAAATATACCAGCAGCAAATATTGCAGAATCTTTGAGTCTACCAGTCCATGCTGTATCATTTAAAAAATCTCAAACCATAAAAACAATCATATTTAACAATTCTGTTGAGAATCTGCTGAAGAGGAGGTAGATAACTAGAAAGTACACCTGTGGGAGATTCTAAATTTACCTGCTGCGACTTTATTGCTTCAGGGATTTTTCTGTAGAGTCCAATTTTTGGAATTTCACTGGAGAAAGTTAATTCCTGTTATGAATTATAACTTTAAAAAGCCACGGCATGCTTCTAAATTTTTCAATTTTGTGTAACTTTGGTAACAAATAAAGTTAAATAGTTATTTTTTTTAATAGCTCTGGTCTCCAAAGTAGAGGGCGCAGAAAAATAGACTGACATATAGGGAGGATTTTATATATATATATGATTTATAATTTATAATATATGTGTAATCATATATATATATGTATATATATAAAATCTTCCCTATGTGTCAATATATAGGGACATATATTGACATATGGGAATATATATATATGTGTGTATATATATATGTGTGTGCATATATATATGTATATATATATACACACATATACACAGAGAGAGAGAGAGGGAGAGAATCTCACTCTGTAGCCCAGGCTGGAATGCAGTGGCATGGTCTCGGCTCACTGCAACCCCTGTCTCCCCGATCCCAGTTCAGGCAATTCCCCTGCTTCAGCCTTCCAAGTAGCTGGAATTACAGGCATGCATCACCATATCCAGCTATTTAAAAAAAATTTTTAGTAGAGACGGGGTTTCACCATTTTGGCCAGGCTGGTCTTGAACTCCCGACCTCATGATCTGCCTGCCTTGGCCTCCCAAAGTGCTGGGATTACAGGTGTGAGCCATGGCAACAGGCTAAAAAATGATATTTTTATACCTTGTCTTTAAACTCCATCCTTTCGTATGCATGGAATGATTTTTTTGTGAATTAGAAATTACTGAAATGTAATCATTCAGATGTCCTAGGTTTTTAAAAATGAGACTGTTTCCACATCAGTTTTGGCTGATAATTCGAAAGATGCAATCAACAAACAAAAGCCCAAATAAGACAACATAGAAGCCAAGTATGCTCATGCTCACATAAGCAGAAGTTCAAACTGGTTATGTCATCTTTATGCTCAGGTTATTAAAGGGTTGAAGTCAAAAAGAATTTTTTGGGAAGAAGTTGTTGGACTTCTATGGCATTTTTTTCTCTGTACCTCTGTGGGGAAAGAGTAGGATTTGCTTCCCTCTCACTTGAAGCTGAATGAGAGGGATTTCAAGATGACTTTGCAGGCGGGACTTTTACCCACCGTACCTCGGAAGACACATGGATTGGTGCTGTATTATGCCTAAAAAAGTCTTTAGAACTTTGGTATTTGCCAAATACAATGGATGAGGTATCCTGAAACTCTCTTGAAAAATTATCAGTAAGATACTTAGAAAGAATGTATGCTATAGATGAATGAAAGAATTGATTTATCTTGGGGAATCTTCTGAGCTCCCAGTCTTCAGATGCCTCCACACACAAGCCCACATAAGGGTTTGGTTAGAGGATCCTATTAGATTGCCTGGATATGTTTTTGCTGCCCTCACCTCCTGCAAGGATTATACACACATACATAGCTCTTTCAACAATACAGGATGTAGCTGTCTAGCTGACGGAAGCAAGCAGTTAGCTTGTGTCTACTCAAGCATCTGTGAAAGTTCACAGCCTTTCCCAGAGCACTCTAGAAGTCCTGTAGGTTTGTCTCTAACTTAGATCCTCCTTGTCTATCCCCTCCTTTGTTCTAGGCTGAATGTGTCCAGAGAGCTTTCTCTGGACAGCTCAACCAAGAACTCCGCAAAAGACAGAGACCGAGAGGCAAATTCTTGAGGGTTATGATAAATGGGATTGTGGGTTTCAGTGGGAATGTGTGCTCCACTGCGTGCAGAGTTGTGCTGATGCTGGGGGTAATCACTGTATGAGTATTGACAGCGATGATAGTAGTTATAGAATAGATGTTCTTAAAACTGACAGGGACATTTTAAAATGAAACTAGTAGAATAAAATTATATGTAATCATTAAAAAATCAAAACCAATGGAAAGGTTTAATAGCAGAGTATACACAGCTGAGGAATGAGTGAATTATATTATACATTGTTCATGCATAGCTGAACAATGAGGATACATTCTGAGAAATGTGTCATTAGATGATTTCACTATTGTGCAAACAACATAGAGTGTACTTACACAAACCTAGATGGTAGAGCCTACTACGCACCTAGGCTATATGGCACAACCTATTGCTTCTAGGCTACAAACCTACACAGCATGTTACTGTACTGAATACTGTAGGCACTTGTTAACACAATGGGAAGCATTCGTGTATCTAAACATATCTAAACAGAGAAAGGGTACAGGAAAATTATGGTATTATATATGTGGCCAGTCATTGGCTGAAACATGGTTATGTGTACAAATGAAGAAATTATCCAGAATGCAGGAGAGACTCAAAGAAATGGATGGTATGAAACAGTAGTCAGCTGATGGGCATTCCAAAGAAAAGGAGAACTTAAAAGAATGGAAAGGGAGAGACAACATTCAAATATATAATAGCTGACAATTTCCAAGAATCATTTTAAGACAAATACTCAACTTCAGCAAACTCAATGAATTTCAAGCAGGAAAATAAAAATTAACATTTTTCTATATAGATTATAGTGAAAATGCAGACTACTATGGACAAAGATTTGATATTGAAAGCAGCTAGATTTTTTTCTTTAATCATGTTCAAAACTATAACAATTAAACTGAGAAACAAATGAGTTCTCAAAAGTAACCTGTGGGACAAGAGTAGATGAGTGTCTTCAAAGTGCAGATAGACGGCATCTATTGATCTATAATTGTATATTCAGAAAAACGTTCAAGAACAAGGATGAAATACATTTTTAGATCAACAAAAATAACATTAACCACCAAAACACCTTTACCAAAGAAACTTTTTAAAGAAGACATACTTCAAGAAGTAGCAAAATGAAAGCAGAGTGCATACAGGAGATACGAAATGGCACTGTCAGTAAAGTTAGTGAAAACGTGCCTGCAACACTTAAACATTGAGGCCATGAAACAAAAATATTAATATTGAATAATAATGTGTGAAGTTAAGATATCAGAGAGAAGATATATTTAAAATGTCAAATAATTTTATATACATCATGAGGGCAGGACCAGAGATAAACATTCTAAGAACTGTTCATTTTTAGAAAAGAGGATATTGCATGGTTTAATTTTAGGATTTTAAATTTAACTATGTATGCTAAATTTAAATAAAGAGTATATCACCTTATTTGGGAGAGGAAAAATATAGAAGTGAGAATAAAATAAAGCTAAACCTCAGCTGAAAACTAAAAGAGGTCAGGAAAAGGAAAAATAACCGAGGATGTGGAACAAAATAAAATATAAATAAATACAAATTGATTTTTACTAACAGTCAAAGATTATCAGAATGCATAGGAGAGAGGAAGGAAAGATTTTTAAAACTATTTAGAAAGGGGAACTCTTCTGCACATTCCACAAGCTAGTTTATTCTTTATGATGTTTAAGTTGATTTAACATTGTGTCTCCCCAACAACCACACTTGACTAGCTTAAAAAATGTTTTTAAGTGCCTTATTGATATCATTTGTTTGTATACCATACAATTCATCTATTTAAAATATACAATTCAATGGCTTTTAGTATGTTCACAGATACGTAAGTATCACCACAATCCATTTTAGAATACTTTTAAACACCTTAGAAAGAGGCCCTGTACCCTCTAGCTATCATTCTTGTATTCCTCCACCAACACTCTACCATACATAAGTAGCCACTAATTCACTTTCTGTCTCTATAAACTTCCCAATTCTGGACTTTCCTGTGAATGAAACAATATAACTTGTGGTCATTCATAACTTGCTTCTTTCTTTGATGCTTTCAAAATTCATCTATTTGCAGTGGTTATCACTAAAATGTTTTATTGTATGGATATACCACATTTTTAAAATTCATTCATCTTTGGATGAGCATTTGGGTTGTTTCCGTCTTTTAGCTATTATAAATAACTGTGCTATAAAAATTTATGTACAAGTTTTTCTGTGAACATATTTTAATTTCTCTTGGGTATAATGCCTACGGCTAGAAATTTTGGGTCATATGATAATTCTATACCTAATCATTTGAGGAAATGCCAAACTGTTTTCCAAAGTAGCTGCATTATTTTACACATTCCCATCAGCAATAAATGAGGGTTTCAATTTCTCCAAATCGTCACCAACGTATGCTACTATCTGACCTTTTAATTCTAGTCATCATAAAGGGAATGAAGTCATATCTCACTGGGGGTTTGATTTGCATTTCCCTGATGATTAATAATGTTGAAATCTTTTCATTTGCCTATTGCCATTTCTTGTCTTCCTTGGAGAAATGTGTATTCAGATCATTTGTCAAATTTTCAATTGTGTTAGTCTTTTTATTACTGAGTTGTAAGAGTTCTTTATGTATTACATATTACCTATACAAATCTCTTATCAGATATATGATTTGCAAATATTTCCTTCCATTCTGAGTTTTCTTTTGCTTTTCTGATGATATCTTTTGTTTCACATGTTTTTAATTATGAAGAAATCCAATGTCTCAAAGTTTTCTTTGCTTATGATTTTGGTGCATCTAAGAGTCCTTGGATAAATTCAAAGTCATGAATGTTGTTCCTAATTTTTCTTCTAAGAACTTTACAGTTTAGTTCTTGCACTTAGGTTTTTGATATATTTTTAGTCAATCTTTGTATATGGCATGAGGTATGGGTCCAAATTCATTTATTTTCATATTGCCATCCATATTACCACTTGTTGAAAAAAAATTTCCCCCATTGTGTGGTCTTGGCATTCTTGTTCCAAGTTAATTGATTATGGATGTACAGGTTTATTTCTGGGCTGTCAATTCTAATCTGGTGATCCATATGCCTATCCTTATGCCATTATCACACTGTCTTGATGTACGCTTTGTAGTAAGTTTTGACATCAGAAAGTATGAGTTCTCATACTTTGTTCTTTTTATTCAGGATTATTTTGGCTATTCTCAGTTCCTTCAATTCCCATGTGAATTTTAGCATAAGTCGTCAATTTCTAAAGAGGCCAGCAGGGATATAATAGGAAGTGCATTGTAGATCAGTTTGGGGAGCATTGCCATCTTAATAATATCAAGTTTTCTGATCTGTGAACATGAGATGCTTTTCCATTTATTTAGCTATTTTTACATTTCTTTCAGTAAGGTTTTGAGCATAAGTTTTGCACATTTATGTTAAATTTATTTCTAAACATTTTATTCTTTTTGATGCTATTGTGAAAAATTGTTTTGAAATTTTTTTCAGATTGCTCATTGTAAGTCCTTAAAAGATTTTATATATTTATCTTGTATGCTGAAACCTTGTTGAATACATTTATTAGCTCTAATGGTTTTATAGTGAATTCTTTAGTATTTTCTACATAAAAAATTATATGATCTATGGAGATAGTTTTACTTCTTCCTTTCTAACCAGGATGCATTTCATTTTTTTTTTCCTACCTAATTGTCATGGCTACATACACCAATGCACTGTTGAATATAAGTGGTGAGAATGGACATCTTTGTTTTCTTCCTAATCTGATGAAGAAAACACCTATTCTTTCACCATTAAATATAATGTTATGTGTGTGTTTTGTGTAGATGTCCTTATCAGGTTGTTGAAATCCCCCTCCATTCTTAATTTGTTTAGTGTTTTAAAAATGAAAGATGTTGGGCTTTTGCAAATGTTTTTTTCTGCATCTATTGAGATGATCAAGTGGTTTTTGTTTTTTATTCAATTGGTACAATGTATTATATTCATTGATTTGGGGGTCTTGAATCTTGCATTCCTGGGATAACTCCCATTTGGTTGCAATGTATAAATACTTTTTTATTTTTGTGGATTGGTTTGCTAGCATTTTGTTGAGAATTTTTGCATCAAATTTCATAAGACATATTGGTCTATAGTTTTTTCTTTTTTTCTTGTAATATCTTTGTCAGGTTTTAGATTCAAGGTAATACTGTCCTCAGAAATTGAGTTGTTAAGAAGTGTTATCTCCTTGCTGGCTGAATGCTTGTGTCCCTTGCAAAATTCAAATGTTAAAATTCTATCCCCAATATCATGGTAGTTCATCAATTTCTGCTCTAGTATTAATTATTTCATTCCTAGTGTTTGGTATAGATTTATGCGATTATTAGTAAATATGTTACATTTTATATGATAGAGATTCAATATTATATTATCTACATAATATTTTGTACCACTGCTTTTTAAATAGATCAAGAAAAGGAAAAGTACTATTTTCTACTGTCTTTTGTTACAGTTACTTTACTGCTGTTCTTTGTTTTTTCATGTGGATTCAGTTCACCATCTGGAATCATTTGCTTTCATTCTGAAGAACTTCTCTTAGAATTTATTATAAGGTGGGGTTGCTGGCAACAAATTCTAGCTTTAAAAAAATCTGGAGAAGTCTTTTTTTTTTAACCTTTACTTTTTAAAAATAGTTTTGCATCGTAGAATTCTTGGTTGACAGTTACATTTCTTTGAGTGAATATTTTCTCTCCCTGTCTTCCGGTCTCCATTGTTTATGTTGAGAAGTTAGTGTTAACCTTATTGAAGTTCTCTCAATTGTGTTTGTCTGAAAGAGTTTTTATTTCTCCATTAGGTTTTTTTGTTTTGTTTTCAATTTTTGTTTTTTTTTTTTTGAGACAGGGTCTTTGCTCTGTTACTCAGGTTGAACTGCAGTGGCTCAATCACAGTTCGCTGCAGCCTTGAGCTCCCAGGTTCAATGATCCCCCAACCTCAGCCTCCCAAGTATCTGGGACTATAGTGTCCGCCACTACGACTGGATAATTTCTTGATTATTTTTTTCTGTAGTGATAAAGTCTCACTATATTGCCCAGGCTGGTCTTGAACTCCCAGCCTCAAGTAATCATCCCCCCTTCGCCTCCCAAAGTGTTGGAATTATAAGCGTGAGCCACAATGCCTGACCAATTTCTCTATTCGTTTTAAAGAATAATTTCACTAGATAAAGAATTCTAGTTGGTTCTTTCTGTTAACATTTTAAATCTTGTACTTTACTTTCTTCTTGCTTGCATAATTTCTGAAGAGAAGTCTGATATAATTTTTATCCTTGCTTCTCTATAGGTAAGAACTTTCTTTTCACTATGACTTCTTGCAAGATTTTCTTTTTGCATTTGATTTTATGTAGTTTGAATATTATATGCCTAAGTGTAGAATTTTTGGTATTTAATCTGTTAAATGTTATCTGAGCTTCTCAAATGTGTGGTTGGTGTCTGTCACTAATTTTTTTAAACTGTCAGTCATTGTTACTTTAAATATTTTTTTCCTTATGTTCCCTTTTCTCTTTCTTCTCCCATTATGGCGTTCCTATTATGTGTATATTACACCATTCATAATTGTGCCACAGTTCTTGGATATTTTTTCTATCTTTTTCATTTTCTTTCTCTTTGCATTTCAGTTTTGGAAGTTTCTACTGACCATATCTTAAATCAATAATTCATTCATTGCCTTGTGTCCAGTCTACTCATAAGCCCATAAAAGGCATTCTTCAATTATGTTACAGTGCTTTTGATATCTAACATTTGATTCTTCCTTAGAATCTCCTTTTCCATGCTTAAATTACCTACAATTTCTTGCATGTTGCTTACCTTTTCCAGGAGGTTTTAAAATCCCAGTCTGATAATTCCAAAATCTCTTTCATATCTAAGTCTGATTCTGGTGCTTGCTCTGTTTCTTTGAGCTACATTTTTGTGTGTGTGTATATTTTAATATACCATGTAATTTTTTATTGAAAGGCAAATGTATGATGTCTAAGGATGGTGCTGGCCTCAGCAATGGGCTTCTGTTTCTGTAATCTGTGGTTCTCTGTATATCTCTGTCTCTCAGATCTGGGGAGCACCAATTTTCCTTGTGACCTATATTCTGTGATGGATCTAAAAATCAAAGTAAAGAATAGATAAATAGAGAAAATAAATAGAACTAAAGCTGGTTCTTTGAAAAGATTAACAAAATTAACAAATCCTCAGCTAGATTGACAAGGAAAAAAGAGATAAAACTGGAATCATTAGAATCAGAAAAAAGCAGACATTAATACCAACCTTATAGAAATGGAAAGAAAAATGCAAAAGAATGGCTATGAATAGTAAGCCTTGCAGCCGGTAAATGTGAGTTCTTCAATATCATTCCTCCTTTTAAAGAATATTTGGTGATTTCAAATCCTTTGAATTTTCATGTTAATGTTATAATTAATTTGTCAATGTCTTTGAAAAGTCCTGATGAGGTTTGATTTTAAAAAATTGTCTTCAATCTATAGCAATTTGTGGAAGATAGTTATATTAAAAATATTGCGCTGGTAAATATTTAATAATGGGTTCTCTGGGAGGGAGGATGGTATGAATTCACAGTATTTAATCATCTCTATAGTATAAATGTTTCTATCATTGTTGATATTAATGTATAAACATGACATCATTGAAAGTTAAGTCAGGAATATAAATGTTCACAGCCAAGTCCCATGATCTATTCTGAACCATCTCCAGGCTGACATTACTTCTAATCCATGAATAATACAGTATTGTTCTTTATTTATTTATGTCTGTCATTTCTCTAACAAATACTCTATAGTTTTCATTGTAGTTGTTTAAAAATCTTTAATTGGATTTATTCCTAGATAATTTGTATTTTTATGCTATTATAAATGATATTATCACTTGTTATTTAATATTCAATATTATTTGCCTCTTTCCTTTTGCTAGTATAATGGAATACAATTAACTTTTTATATGTTGAGGATGTGGAGCAACTAGAATTTTGTTATATGCTTCATGACTATATTCAATGGTATAATGCTTTGGAGAATGATTGGAAGTTTTTTATAAAGTTAAACGTGTGTGTTTACCCCATAACACAATAATTCCACTCTTAGGTATTAATCATGAGGAATAAAACCATATGTTCACAAGAAATACTATATAAGGGTATTTATAGAAGATTACTTCATATTAGCCAAAATCTGAAAACAATCTAAATATCCATCAATAATAAAACTTATATATAATTTATGGTTTATCCATAGATTAGACTTCTCCTAAACAATGAAAGCAATAAACTATTCTTACCTAAACAATATGACTAAATCTCACAAAACAAAGGCACTCTGATGTTATTTACTTTTAATCCAACAATAGATAACATTAATCTATGGGGATGGAAAATCAGAAATGTTTGACTCTGGGTGATGGGTGGATTTTAGACAGGAAAAAGGCAAATGACCAGGGAAAAGGCAAATGATAGCTTGTTTTATATTTGGAAATGTTTTACATAAATTTGTTTTGTGTGAAGGTTACATGGGTGTATGCATTTGTCAAAACTAACCAATCAAAGCCTTTTCATTCTATGTAGTCTTTTATGTAAATTATACATCAAAAGAACAATGCTAGATGACGTTTTTAAAAAAATACAGTTTTTTAATGTAATGAAGAACTGGAAAACAAATGATATCCAAAGAAAAAAACCTGAAAACCAACTGTGATGGTTAATTTTATGTGTCAACTTAGCTAGGCCACAGTACCCTAGTATTTGGTGAAACATTACTCTAGATGTTTCTTTGAAAATATTTTTTAAGTAAAGCAGATTACCCTACATAATGTGGATGGGTCTCATCCAATCTGTTTTGAAGGCCTTTATAGAAATAGACTGACATTTCTCAGAAGAGGCAGTCATATCAGTGGATTGCCTTTGAACTCAAACTGCAACTGCTGCCTGGACCTCCAGCCTACCATTTTAATGTGAGAACTGGGGATATGACAAGCCTCCACAATCATATGAACCAACTCCTTAAAATAGAACTCTCTATGCACATCCTATAGATTCTGTTTCTCTGGAGAACCCTAAGTAATATATCAAATGACAGCAAGAACCCAGGAAAGTAAGTGGAATACCAAATCCAGTTTTCGTTTTAGCGTATTTGTTGAAGGAGGTCAAATTGAGCTTTATATATGGTCTTCCAGACTTCGGAGAAAGATAAATTCCAGAGTCTACACAAAATGAGGAGGCTGCTAGGAGTCTCCCTCCATAAATCCAGGTCTCCAAAAGTCTACATCCTTAGTGCAAATATAAATTAGAAATAAGCTGACCTCAGTGTCAGGGAAATTGCCTCAAACATTGAGACTTAGAATCATGGGGAAGAAATATCTGCCCTGAGAATCTGTAAACAGCTAGCCCTTCCGGGAATGTGTAACCTGAATTCATAATACTTGGATGATCTGAATGAAACCCTCAAGCTAAGAATTTAGTTTAAAGTGATTCCAGGCTAGTAGGATTCCCAGAGAGCCTGGCAAAAAAAAATACAAATCATTTTGGAGGAATTCACTTCAGCGCAGAACTCTAAGAAATTCCATTTCTAAAGGTCCAAGAAACTCAGGCACAAAGTAAAAAATGAAAACAAGAAATAAAAACAAAAGCAAACATGCTACTACACAAAATAAGGGTTTATTAAAAAAAATCAGCCAAAACAACAGACATCAGAGTCAAATACACAAAAACTAAGACAACAGAATTATCCAGCACAGAACATAAAATGGATGTTTAGTATATTTAAAGAAATGAAACTGAAAATATCAGTAAAAGCAAGAGACTATAGAAAGATCCAACTTCTAGAAGTAAAATAATGATAATTTAAATTAAAAATAAAATATGAAAGGGAAGCGAGTAAGTTCAGGGGCTTGATATGAAATGGTCTCATCAGATTCCTAGAGGATAATAAAAAGAGAATGGGGAAGAAAAGCATATATTTCTTTTTTTATGACTTCTGATGCTAACAAGTCAAAGTCTGATTCCACATAGAAATTCATAATAATTTTGAAATTTGGTTTTATGAAAAAAAATGATTTCAGAAAACAATAATTGTATTCAACAACGATTGAACACATTTATTTGCATGGATCGAATAAAAGTGATTATAGGCATGTACAAATTCAGAACTGAAGTTTTATACTAATGTTTCTCTTAGTTTTAGTTAGCGTATCATTTTTAGGAAATTTGTTAATGAAAGTTGTTTTTTAAATGTTTTTAGCAGTGCAGATGATATAAAATAAATATTCTGAAATTTCAAGTTCCTGACTTTGTAAAAGCCTAGGTCTCCTTTCAGTGATTTATATTTAAATTGATTTATTTTCTTTCTATCATGATGGGTAACTTTCTTATTAAAGTTGTAGAGTCTCAGATTCACAAGACAAACCCATCTGTGGGCAAAAAATGTAAGTCATACACACTCACATGTG
The DNA here is from genome assembly GCF_009761245.1 of Sapajus apella. Lineage (NCBI taxonomy): Eukaryota > Metazoa > Chordata > Mammalia > Primates > Cebidae > Sapajus > Sapajus apella. The sequence goes on along the minus strand of NW_022437045.1, from coordinate 1,350,770 downwards.
GAGTCCTGTTTCCCATTAATTCTTTTCTTCTTCAGCCAAAATGTCATATATACATAGAAAAATTATGAAATGAAGCAATGATGACAAGTGCCACCAGCATTGTGCTAGAAAATATTCCTCTTACACAGGCGCTAAAGGATTAGACTTTTACAAGTGTCTTCATGCTCGCAAATGAGAAAAAGGCTCTTTGATGAGGAGCTAGTCACAAGATTATTCAATTAATAGCTGAAGATCACAAAATGTTTCACACAACTTTAGTCACTTGCTTTTCCAGCCTGTATGGAAATTGTCAACACTATGCTTTGGCCCAGTGAAGCATAGGAAACCGAAAAGTTACCATTACTGAATTGCTGTCAATAAGTTCATTGTCAACATGTTGTATAACTTGGGACAACAGTGATCTAGAAAATTGTAAAAGAAAAATGGCTTTATTGCAGATGGATAAATCTACAGACATTATTAGGAGTGTTCAGTTAATAGTACTAATTAGAAGCCCTCAAGAGAAGTGCTTTGTAGAAAATTATTAGCTCTGCAAAGACATATCACAACAAATTACTGAGGGGGAATATTGAAAGCAATAAATAAGTACTTTGAGACAAAATATTAAACACATACTGTATATATTTTGTGTTGATAGTCCACTGAAAGAAATTCACAAAGGCTCTTTTTCAAAATGCTTCAGAAACCCTAAGGGCCAAAGTTTTGGTCACTAAATGTTTCTCTGTGTAAAATGCAGTGTTATCAAAATGGTGAATCTGACACATTAATATACAATTGGCTCTTGAACAACACGGGTTTTAACTTTTCAGGCCCACTGACATGCAAATTTTTTTCGATAAATATATTAGAAAATGTTTGGAAATGTGTGACAATTTGAAGAAACCTAGCAAACGGACCACATAGCAAAAAATATTGAAAAAAATAAGGAAATGGTACATCATGAATGCATAAAATATATGTAGATACTAGTCTGTTTATGTGCTAATCAACTTTATGATATCAATGATGTTTCCAGTCAACAGTAACCTACCAGTAATTATGTTTTGGGGTACTCAAAATTTATATGTGAATTTTGGCTGCATGGGGATCAGCACCCCTAACCTTCATGTTGTTCAAAGGACAACTATACTGTGGCTTACTTTATCTCCACGTACAACATTAGATTAAGAGATTTCTTCATGTCCTTTGACGAATCTCTATGCTGTCTGTAGACTCTTGGGTTGTCTCAGTCTGTGGGGTCTGTGCCTTTCACTGTCTTTGACCTGTTTACAACTCTGTAGAGAAGAGCTATGGCTACACTAGGACAGGTACAACCTCTCTGAAAAATGAAAACTTTCATCTTCATGATCATCCTATCTCCAAACCAATTAAATACTGTGGAGCGGGCTCAAGCACACATATATTTTGAAAGTTCACCAGGTATTTCTATGTGCAGCCAGGATTGAGTGGAGACTATAGATTTAGAGGTAGGGAAAAGAAGGAGAAACATGGCTCCTCTAGGCATGATACTATCAGAAATAGAAGTGGAAAAGGCTGTTTAACAACGTGGAAGAATCAGGAAGCATGAACCCACTGATATCACCCTGGGATTTACTATAGTCATGAAAAAGAAAATTCAAACCTCATTCCAAATCAACTAAATCACAATATGGGGGAGTGAAACGGTGTTTATTAAAATATTCTCAAGTGACTCTAACGTGCACCCAAAGTGGAGAACCACAGATCTAACTAACATAGGCAACACTAGAATATTTACATCTGGGATTCTTTAAAATATATGCTCAAACAAATGGGATTGAATTCTTGGTTGTAGGGCCTTTAGAGGATGGTGTTTACCTTTGAGGGAAAGAAACGCACCTAGTTAATCAGCACTGAAATAGGTTAATCCTAAAACAAGAAATGGGGATGCAGAGAGGCAAAAACTTGGCCGAAAGCAAGATCCTCCTTGTCATTACAAGGTCCCCGGTAAAGTTAGCCTCAACTCCAAGGCACAAGGATGCCTGAGCTTCCCTAGTATGGATAGTGACTGGCAGGAATACCATAAGAAAACCTGCAGTTAGATTTAGGCTGTGGGCTCTGAAAGCATTCATCTCAGATAGCATGAAAAATACCCACAATCTACACTTCCCACCACTTATGCAAAGAAGGTTTTGTTGTTGTTGTTGTTGTTGTTGTTTGACAGATTCCTGCTCTATCACACAGGTTGGAGGGCAGTGACACTATCACAGCTCACTGCAACCTCCGCCTCCCGAGTTCAAGCAATTCTCCCACCTCAGCCTCCTGAAAAGCTGGGACTAAATGTGTACACCACCACAGCAAGTTAATTTTTGTATTTTTAGTAGAGATGGGGTTTTGTCACATTGGCCAGGCTGGTCTCCAACTCCTGACCTCAGGTGATCTGCTGGCCTTGGACCCCCAAAGTGCTGGTATAGATATGAGCCACCATGCCAGGCCTCAAAGAAGGTTTGAATTAGAATTGTATACCTGCTTTTCTGTAAGAGACCATAGTAAATAATCCCATCATGCCTTCTATTACTGTTTACTTCCTTACCCCAAAGCCATAACATCTCCAAAGTATAACTCTTAGGATGTGGCAGGAATGAACGTAGTCCCTGCCCCCTGCAACATTACTGACTTCTAAATTAATCTGCAAGTATTTACAGAGCCTTCAGAATGCTCCATTCTGACCTTAACATTTTCACGTTCCCTTCTCCAAATACATTTTCTTTTTTCAGATTCTTTGAATTCTTTTTCTCCATCTTTGGGCCAAAAAAAAAGGCTTTGATGGTATGACTGTGTGAATGTAAGAGTTCATTCAAATGCAGCTTGAAGTTTACTTTGGCTTTTGTGCCTACTCAAAAATAAATAAATTTGATTCAATAAATTTGGAAATATGAATTTTGCATAGCACTCTGACGGAAGCAGGTTGGGCTGGGTCATGTCTATTTGTAGTTTCATAGATGGGGCTAATTCTGGCTTGGATCAGCACAACCGCAGCCCTAGAGTGTTCAGAAATGCTCTGTGTTTCTATTTAGGGGTCAGAGTTAAAAGAAAATATGTGCCCAGCTTGAACTCTGCATTTCAGGGTTATAACGTCACAGCAACCAGGCTAAGAACTATAAACCTCCATGGAAAAACAGAGAGAGAAGCGGGAGGGAGGGACAGATTTGGTCTGAAAGACCTGTTAAGAAGGTTGAGATCTAACATTAGCTTTGCATGAAAAAGGAGTTGAGTTGGTTAAGACCAATACCCCAAAAGTAATAATTTATATCTTTCTTTCTAATGGAATTCATCATTTTTAGCATGCCACTGAAATAATTTTAGTTGATTCATTTTTGTATATGTATTGATTTATTCTTCTACTCACTCACTATTTATGAAGCACCTACTATGTGCCAGATGATGCAGAAGGCATTTCGGAAGCTGATGATCCACTCTTGCACTTCAGTGGCCATTTGCTATGCATGCCCAAGACAGTCTCCTGAAAACCTAACCTTCCTTCTCTCATTCTTTAACTTCCGTTGAATCTGAATTTAAAGCAGTTCTTCACTATCAGCCCTGATCTGGATGCTGACTACAGCTGTGACTTGGCGCTTTCCCTTCTGGCCTTCTCACTCTCTCTAAGTAATTAAGTTCCCTCATGATAACGAAGCATCATTACAATAATATTGATACCTGCTGTAATCACTGGCATTCTGGCTTTTCAATTTCCAGTATTTGCCTTGGATCAAGTAGCTCTGTGCTAATGCAGCCGAAGGTCACCCGATGAAGGGGCTGATAGTGGAGAGGACAGCTCTACTTAGCATGCATGGAAGGTTATGCTTTTCTGGCGTTGTAGAGCTAATCTTTCAAGTTGTCCTTTTTTGACTTTCTCAGTTTAATCAGTTTAATCTCATCTTCCCTCTTTTCTGATTACAAGGATTTTCTGTAGAAAACTTGCCTCCACAATAAAGACCATGCGGCAATTTATTCTCATATTGATTACAACATTTCTGTTCCTCCACCAATGAGCCAATAATGGAAAAGGGGGAGGAAGGGTGGGAGAAGGCTGGAAAAAGAAGAGCCAGGAGAAGGAGGAGTGGGGAATAGGAAGTGAGAGCCTTTCCATACATGCCTTAGTAGGAAAGCCACATACTCCAGTTATCTGGGAGACCTAAATCATCTTAAATGCACTGAAAGCGGAAATGACAGCTAAATTGGAAAGTCTCCACAATGATTAAAGTTAGTTAAAGACAGCTATACCAACAAGGGCTTACTTTATATTTTCACACTAAAGAGATAGAGATCGACAGATACATAGACACTCATGCACACACACCACACACAAACACACACACACACCCCTTCCAAATTCAGAGACATTGCAGTGTATCTAAGGAGATAAATCACACAGCAACAACCTTCTCCAAGAATTCAGCAAATTCTGCTTCCATCTGTTCTTGCTGGTCAATGCAGAGCAGTGAGCAGTGTCTTGCTGGGCCCTATACAAAGAGCAGATGCATAGCCATTTGCTAAAAGAGGAGAAAAGGCAAAAAAGTGGGGTTGGAGGGAAGGTGGTGAGCATGTTTACAAGCTATGACTATACAGCCTTGTGAAGATGTGCAGTTAGCAGTGTGTGCACGGTTCTGGATTGCAACAGAGCATTCTGAGGGCGATAGAAAACTGAAATAAATCAGAGTTTGCTGAGTGGATGCATTTAAAAAACAGTTGTGCTCTGTAAGTCCTATTTAACTATTACTCTTCAAACTGATACAATTGGCTGTGTAATTCTTAAATATTCTAGAAACTCGGGGAAATTGGTTGGCCATGTATTTAACCACATCATGCCCAGTGGGGGAAAAAATAGCACGTAAAATACAAAAAGTATTTATTTTCTTTAATAAGAAAGAACTAAGTATCTTTTAAGGCATTTAACTTATTATAAGTGGCCAAAGCAAAGCAGAAAAAAAAAAAAAGAGAGACATTTCCACAGAAACTCACACACGCTGGGGAATTGAAATTAATTCATTTCCTTTTAAATTTACAACCTCTTTCCAATTGTTCTGATATAAACGATGACAATTATTAAATGTTTAGTGGGTGCTGAAAACTATAGTCGTTTGCAAAGATTACACTTGGTTCTAAGAACCACAAACCTATACATTTAAAACGGACCAAGCCATTGCCTAAAATATTTGTTTCCTTAAATGGAGCATGGTAAGTGGGGCAGGGAGAGGGGGCATGGAGCCAAGTGTTTTGCACAGTAACGACACTGCATTTCCACTGCCCCTAGTGAATCTTTGTGCTTGATCTTCAGGGTTCCTGGAGATAATGATATACTATCGCCAGCTGAAAAGAACATCTGTTTTAAGAACCGTGAACTTACAGGAGCCATTTGTCTGTCTGATCTGTTCCCATTATTTTCCTCCCCATTTTGGACCTTTATATTTCTCCATTGATCAAATCTACACAAAATAAAGGCATTGAGGAAAACACTAAACAGCTATAATTTCTTCTCCCTTCAAATGGTTACCCACCACCTTTTCTGTTAAATAATTCTGCTTGACATAAAACACTCAACTTTTTTTTTTTTTTTTGCATGTATTTTCCTTTCCCTTTAAATGGAAGTCTTTGGTTCAGTGGGGCTTATGGCTTAATGACAACGTGGTGAACTTAGCCCAGGAGAACAATGCATCCATTAATCTGCCTCATGCTTAATTGGTAACTACTGTATGGGCTGGCATTTCAAACACAGATTGCAAATGTACTTGAATTAGTTACTGTTTAATTGATACAACTGGCACTCAGCCTAGAACCAACATGCAGCTACTGTAAAAAGAGAGAGACTTGAAAGCAGAGAGAAAAAGAAAAAGCAAGGTATGATTGTGATTCACTCTTTAAATGTTTACATCAATTATTTGTGAAATATAATTACTTATTTTTTATAGCACTTTGGCAAGCAATAGACCAAAACAAGCTGCTAAAAAGTACCCGGAAAGCTTGCTGACACAAGAAATAGCAGTGATTCCCAGCTCTCTCTCCTCTTTCTTCATTCTACCCTTGCTCTTCCGAGGATAGTTACATATGTGCAACCAAGGTTGAGGAATACAGTATTTATCATAAGATGAAATGCCTAAGAGGGTAATTTTGACAATGTCCCCACAATAGCAGAATTGCAAAAAAACACCCAGAATACTAATACGGTAATAATTCAACTTTATGACCGCTCACACAAGTGTTACTATCAACATATTTTCAAAAGGAAAAATTAATTCCTTTAAATTAATCCCCAAATAATTTCCATGTAGGCATGCCATGCAGAAACCATTCATTTCTACAACTTGCTTTTAAATAGAGAGCATTTTGATTCCAGAGATGTTGTAATGGTATCGATGGCTGTCATTTTTTAAAGCATCTTCCACCCACCCAAAATCGCACTAAGTGATTCAATACACAATTTGTCATCCAGCCCTCCAAAGTGTCATGCTTTCCTCCTCAGTTTAAAGCCTTATTTCATTGATTAAATCTACGTAAAATAATTGGACTGAAAAAAAGCATTAAACTGAAATTTTTAAAATCTTTTATAAAAGTTAACCTATGTGGCTTAAATGATTAAATGATTTTGCTTGATGTAAAACACACAGCTGCTATTTTGAATTGACAGGTATGTGCTAGTCATGGGAGAGCTGATGGCTTTTTCATACCCAGAATACATGTAAAGAAACCAAAATACTTTTCTCCAATCTGCAGTGAAATCCTTTCACTGGTTTACTACACAGTTATTAAATATCCACAGTATATCCAGCTTGGTCTTCAATTATGTGAGATATAATGTAAAATTGATCTCAATATTATTATCGATGAGTTTCTAACTGCCAGTATCAAAGGGACAGCATCTATCACATCTTTAAAAACGTTTGCAGTTTACCTTTGGTTAGTATTAAGTGACTTTCGTTTTGTTGAAACTTTGCAGGATTTGACATTTTTCTTGGCTTTCCTGACATAAAGCCTTCCAGGTTTTCATCCTGCCTGTCTGACTACTTCGGAATTGCTTTGAGGCCCTGATATGGTTTGGATCTGCGTCCTGCCCAAATCTCACGTGGAATTGTGATTCTCCAGTGTCAGAGAAGGGGCCTGGTGGCAGGTGATGGGATTGTGAGGGTGGATATTCCCCTTGCTGTTCTCATAATAGTGAGTGAGCTCTCACAAGATTTGGTTGTTTAAAAGAGCATAGCACCTCCCTGTGCTCTTTTTTCTACTTCTCCAGCCAAAGGGGCAGATGTGCCTGCTTTCCCTTTACCTTCCACCATGATTTCCTGGGGCCTCCCAGCCATGCTTCTTATACAGCCTGCATAACCATAAACCAATTAAACCTCTCTTCTTTATACATTACCAAGGCTCAGGCAGTCCTTTTAGCAAAGCGAGAATGGACTAATACAGGCTCCTCTATCCAACATTTAAACATGGGAAGTTTGTATCTCAGATCTCTTTAACCTTGTATATTTGCTCTGTGCAATCTCATTTTATTCTATTGACTTCATCTGTATACCACATGTAAGTTATACATCACAATCCCAGAGAAATTGTTTTCCTGTAAAACAATATATATGACTTTTTTTAAAAATCACTGAGTACAGTCTTGGAGAAATTTCGAATTCTCTTTTTGCCGCTCAGATTGCTCTGTTAGAATTCAGAGCTGCATGCACAAAGCCAACTGGACTCCACTAGGTTGTCTAACGACAGCTCATAAATATGTTCACCAGTGAGCTCACCGTCCAAACCCACTGCTTTGCTTTTCCTCATGTCTTTTGAAATGGTGTCTCTATTTACATAGTCACCCAAGCTACCAGCCTGAGAGTCATTCTTGATATTTCACTGACCTTCATTTCTCTCCATCTCTGCCCACCTGATTTGATCACCAAGTCCTGCAGACTTTTTAATGCTCATAATACTTACTTTTTCTTGAAAAAAATGTCTTTATTTCTGTCCTCAATGCCACTGTGTTTACATACTTCTTACTTCAATTCTGAATTATTGCACTGGCTAGCTAACCAGTTTTTCCACTTCTACTACCAACTCTTCTCTACTACATTCTGTAGAGATGATTCCAAAGAATACAAATGCAGCCTTTCTTGCTGAAGATTGTCCAGAACTCTCAAAGGCTTAAGGAAAAGGAATTGTTATGTTCTGATCTCTGCCTATTTCTCCAGTTTTCTTTTTTTCATTCTCCCAAACATTCCCACCCTTCTCTACCTGGTAATTCCTACCATTTCTTCAAGGCTCAATTCCACAGTCATCATTCTGCAAAGCTATCTCTAGCCATCCTTGGCTAAGGCAGGTGTTTGTCCTGTCTTCCCATAGTTCTCTGTGCATACTTCCATGACAGGCTTGATCACACTGCACTGTAACGCTAAGCTATTTTAGAGTTACTGGTTAGGCTGTTAGGCTGTAATCATATTTTGCTTTCTGGTATTTTTAACAGTTGATATGCTTTACATATTTTTTGAAGAGAGACCTATTTGTGGGTATCTTCAAAGAGAGGTAAAATATAATGTTCAACTCAGTTTTATACACCAGGTGTGTAAATATTTGTTCTCTTATTTCTCTGTTGGAGGGGCTTTTAAAAATAGATTTAGAGAGAACAAGTGCAGTTTTGTTACATGAATGTATCACACGGCATTGAAGTCTGGACTTTTAGTGTGGCCCTCACCCAAATAATGTACATTGTAACCATTAAGTAATTTCTTATCTCTCATCCTGCTCTTCTAAGTGACACTGGGGACACCATTTAGCTTTTCTAAGTATTAGCTTCATTATCTAAAGAATTATCTTTAAGCTCTTTGTAACACAAATATTTATGTTTAAATTGTTCTTTCCATTTTGTGTCATGTAATTAGACATTTAATACAAGTTTAGTTGGTTTACTATTGGTGAATGAAAAGGTTTTGATTCAAAGTGTTCTTAGATATTAATTTTTGTTCCTACGCTAAGGGATGTTAGTTTATATCTACAATGATTTTACATAATATTTAAGCTGGTTCACAAGAACGTATCCCCCAAATGGTAAGAAGGAGGGGGAAAAGAAAGGAAAAAGAGGAGCAGGAGGAGGAGGAGGAGAAAGCGCAGAAGTAGAGATAATTGCGTCAAAAAGTAAATATTAATACATGTGAAAGTCAAAACTAGAAGCAAGTGAAAATACATGCCTGCACTGTAATTGCTATATGTAACTGTAATAGGTCATTTTGAAATGTGATTCTGAGCTTCCTGGCATACAAAATGAAAACAGTCTCAGATACCAAACACCTATCACAGGAGAAGCAAGGCTTTTCCAGCACACCTTCCTTTCTTCCTTTCTTCCTTCCTTTCTTCCTTCCTCTCTTTCTTCCTTCCTCTCTTTCTTTTTTTCTTTCTTTCTTCTTTCTTTCTTTCTTTCTTTCTTTCTTTCTTTCTTTCTTTCTTTCTTTTTTTCTTTCTTTCTTTCTTTCTTTTTCTTTCTCTTTCTTTCTTTCTTTTTCTCTTTCTTTCTCTCTTTCCCTTTCTTTCCCTTCCTTCCCTCCTCTCTTCTTTCTTTCTTTCTCTCTCTGTTTTTTTCTTTTGATAGAGTCTTGCTCTGTCACTCAGGCTGGAGAGCAATGGTGCAATCTTGGCTCACTGCAACCTCCACCTCCCTGGTTCAAGTGATTCTCCTGCCTCAGCCTCCCAAGTAGCTGGGACTACAGGCATCCACTACCACAGCTGGCTAATTTTTTGTATTTTTAGTAGGGATGGGGTTTCACAATGTTGGCCAGGTTGGTCTCGAACTCCTGACCTCAAGTGATCCGTCCACCTTGGCCTCCCAAAGTACTGGGATGACAGGTGTAAGCCATCATGCCCAGCCTCCAGCACACATTTCTAAAGTAAGTTTTTCCACACTGAGCTGTGTGTACCAGACACCAAATAATGCACCAGACAATGCCCCAACACAATTCCTAAATAAAATATAAGAATGAAATTGATGAAGTTGTGCTTTAAAACACCCTCCAAGGAAAGACAAGGCCATTATCTGAAAAGTTTGTAAAAACAAGACCATCAGTGGCCTAGTTATATTTCAATTGGGTGGCCTTCTGATGATCTACTTTGATTAAAAATAAAATCCAGAATACCTAAATAAATACCAACAGAAAACATCATTTTGTGAATCCTCTCCAAACATCACATTTGCTAGGTTGCAATGGGTCCCGGTGATGTGTTTTGAGTAAGAGTCTACTCTAGGAAGTGGTAGTTGCTGCCTCTTTCACAGTTTACTAAAAGAAGTCACTCCCACCACTATTCATGTGGTGTATCCTGGTTCCATCACTAATACACTGTGTGACTTTGAGCAACTGACTCAACCTCTCTGTAGTTTAGTTTCCTCATCTATAAAATATGGATAATAACACTTAGCTCATTGGATTGTTAGGAAGATAAAATGCAATGAAGCACGTAAAATGTCTCTGGCGGTGCCTGGTAAATAGAAAGTGATACTATATTTTCTTTTCTTCCTCCCCCCACCCCTCCAAGATGGAGTCTCGTTCTGTTGCCCATGCTGGAGTGAAGTGGCACAATCTAGGCTCACTGCAACCTCCGCCTCCCAGGTTCAAGCAATTCTCCTGCCTGAGCCTCCCAAGTAGTTGGGATTACAGACACGTACCACCACACACAGCTATTTTTTTTCCATTTTTAATCGAGACAGAATTTTGCCATGTTGGTCAGGCTGGTCTTGAACTCCTGATCTCATAATTCGCCCTCCTTGGCCTCCCAAAGTGCTGGGATTACAGACATGAGCCACCGTGCGCAGCCAAAGTGCTATTATATTACATGAGCCTGCCTTAGACGTGCATGCTGTATGTGCTTTTCGATTAGTAGCGGCACCAGAAAAAACATCCTTTTGTTTCTGAGAGCACTATGGATCACACATTCACAGATTGTTTATCACTAGATTGTGATCTTGTTTACTTTGGTGATGCAATTCTTCTTGTATTCATAGACATAGAAACTAGATTTTAAAATCTTTATATGTCCAGCTTTCTGCGTGGCCAATCGTTATCAGTTTTAAACAAAACTTGTCCTCTTGTAAGATGCAATCACATGATTCATTTACTGGAAAAGTGAACAAAGATTCCACACATTAGGCTGGAAGCTCGGATTCTAATCCAGCTTAGTGATGTCACGGCAGCCTACTATCTGTAGGTCTGAGCATTGAGATAGCTGCTAAAGGTTCATTCAGGTTTAAAAATCTCTGATTCTAAATATTCAAGTTCAATTTAAGGTCAAATATCCTTTTAAGCCAAGGAAAACAAATGAATAAAAATCTATATGTAAAATATCACTCCTCTCTGATATATAGTTCTTATTTCCCTAAATTTCTGAATTCTGAGGAGAATTGATGCTTTCCCATTTAATATTGTTTCCTTTGAAGTTCCTGAAATTTTCAGGCTAATAAATCCCCAGGTGGCTCTATTTCAAGTGTTACCCTTTGCAGCAAAGAGCGTCTCTCTGAGCTTTAGACCTAATTTTGCTGTGAGTGTTCTCACCTTATTTAAGACGGGAGCAAAATTTCCCATGGATTGCCCTATCCCTCCTGTGCCATCCTATCTCTGATCAGAAGGTGAGCACTGACCTGCAGGAGAAGCTCACTATTTCTGCTCCCTTCACCACAATCCTCATCACTCCTCCCAAAGGAGGAGACAAGATCAAAACACCCTATCCACAATGGGAAAGAGTTATGATCCGAATTATTCAAACCATAAGACTGTGTATTGACCTAATTTTCAAACAGAGGAAGATGGCAGCACTGGAGTGTGGATTTTTCCTCTCTGGTCTCTGTTGCTTCCATGGAGGATAGAATGGTAATGAGAGCCTGAGCCATTTCCCCTTGGAGAAATCCCAAACATCTCCCTTTATCCTTAGCTCTCTCTTTCTTCCACTCTGGACTGGCTCCTGCCTCCAGGCACAGCCCAAGATCAGATTTGATAATGCCTGGAGGAGGAGAAACAGCGTTGGGAAAGGCACCCCCTCCCTCTTTCGTTTCTTCATGATCTCTTTCCTCTCATCTTGGGAGGTCCACTTTGATTCAACCTTTCTATGGACTTGAGTGGTGACATTAGAAACCCAGGTTTGGGCTTTGGAAAGATCCACCTGGCTCAGAAAGGAGGGATGCTCCAGGAACAGCTGACTTCCTGAAGACCTATGTTGGAGACGGAGGCCAGCACCCAAGCAATAAAGACGTGAGAAAATGACTGGCTTGGTCAGACTTTCTCCTGTGACTATTGCCCTTGGAAGCTCACCACAAGAGGTATCTGTAGCAAGGCAGGACTTAGTTATTTCTGAGTTCCCTTGCCAAATAACACCACACAATAATCCCTTTAATTGCAATTCAATTAACACAGCTACAATTTGGTATAGTTAATTTTAACTGATTCTATTATTTTCAATAGCAGCCAGCAGTTGATGGCTGCTTTTTTTTCTGTACTACTCCCTTTTGATGAACAGTGGGAGTGGAAGGGCTTTGCGTTCAAAATCTCTGCTCCTTTCCCATTCACTATGCAGATGTAGCGGAGTCAATTAGGAAACAATGGTTATATTTTTAAAGCCATGTGTTTTAGTAACTTAATGTTGCTACTTTAGGACTTTATGCAGCTTTTCCAATTCTGTTCTTTTTCAACTTTAGAATATTTTTTCTTAACTATTTCCCAACAAAATCAATTTCTAAACTTTTTCATAATGATTATTCCCTATAAAGTTTACTCTTTCACTGATTAAAAAGTCTTGGGTGTGGAGACCATATCCTGTAAATACAATCCTTACCCCTATTTTACAAAGCATATAACAAGTATGCAATAAATACTGAGTAGAAAATGGGTAAAAGTCACAGAAAGATAATCACAGGAAAAATGCAAATAGCCAAGAAATGTAAAGAACCTGTTTGTTCTTCTGAGCCGTCATAGAAATGCACATTGGAACTATCTATAAAATCAGTAATAATACTAATATATTCTAGTATTTGAATAATCTTCTAAGAGTGACCAGCGAATGTTGCTGAATGACTAAAAAAAACTTTCTGGAAGCAATTCATCAATATGTGTTAAAAATCTTTAAAATGTATTTTGTTGAAGAATATTTCATCACATGGAACAATTACTGGCATATAATGCTAATTTTAGTATTATTCAATAAATATTTATTAGGGGCCCTCCGTGTGCCAGGCACTGCTCTAAGTGAACAGAATAAAGTTCATGTCTTCAAGGAACTTCTACAGAGAACAAAGGCAGCTGGTGGCAGTGATGGCAGAGCAGCCCGTCTGGAGCACCTGCTGCAGAGATGCCAGCTGCAGTGGGGAAGGCACTGCTGGGGCTGCCCACTCTATGGAGCCAGCAGGTGCCCAGAGCAGGTGGGAGCCCCCACCTCCTACTGAGTTGGCAGGGTGAGAGCCCCTTGCCACCTGGAGCACTGTTGCAGCTGCTCAGCCGGGGCTCCGAACCTGGGTATTCCTGCACTCTAAGGGAGCCCAGAAGCCCCTGTCCCCAACAAGCTTGAAAACTCCTGCTCCCACTCCCTGGCCTCTCTCTGCTCCTGGTGCCTGCTGGGGGTGGAGCAAAGTTGTGGCTGAGCCTGGTGGCTGTCACAACCTGGCTGGATGTGATTGCCCTAAGGGTGGCACTGACACACCAACCACCTACCACCTTGGACACCTCTAGACTTTGGGCGCAGGTAGGGGGCGGGGGCCTGAGGGCAGCTCAGCACATGCCTGCTGGTGTCTCTCCTTATGGACAGCCTGGGTGCTGTGTATGGCATGTTAAAGGCAGACAAGTTCCTAGGCAGGAAGTGGTGGGTCCCTGGACAAACCCCACTTTCGGGCCAGGAATGGCATGAAGCCGGGGGGCCAGGCTGCCAGTTCTGGGCAAAGTCTACAGCCCAGAGTGAGAACTTCATTGATGACTCTTCAGCCAATCAGATGGTGCTTTTCCCAGGCTCACCCGTGCCTGCCTGTGGACTATTCTGCACACACTTCCGCCATTCTGAGCACATAAAAACTCCAGACTCATCCAGACTCACACACTTGTCAGGACGACCTGCCTGCAGAAAGGAGCTACCCACTTTGGGTCTCCTGAGAGCTGTTCTGTCACTCTAGGCAGCTCCTCTCCACTTCGCTCACCCTCCAGTTATCCACATACATTGTTCTTCCTGGATGCAGGACAAGAACTCAGGACCCGCTGAATGGCAGGACTGAAACAGCTATAACGTACAGGACTGAAAGAAGCCCCCTGCTCGCCGCATCGTGGGGGATGAGAAGGAGAGAAGAGCTGTGGCCTTTCGAGGATCCCAGACCTAGGGGTTCCCCATGCCAGGGCTGTGACATCCTTTTTGTGGCTCTGGAGTTCCTGGCACCTCCAAGCTTCTGGGCGCCACGATGTTCCCCTCACCTAGAGGCAGGTAGAAGCCACTTGCAGTACATCTGATCCAGCTGCAATCCTGCACAGAGCTGGTGCCTGAGTCAGCACCCACGCCCATGCCGGAGGCTGTCCACCCCTCCATAGCAGCCAGCGTGCCTGGCTGTGCACAGTGGCTGCACCCCATACTTGCTCGTTCACACAACCCTAGCCACTCCATGCCTGGCTTGCCCTTGGTAGTCATGGGATCTGGACTGGTAGCATGAGCTGAGCATAACCTGCCAGGCTGAGTGGGCAGAATGAACCCAGTGGGCCCAAGGAAACTTGGGCAAAGGCGCCACCAGCCACAGAAGTTTCTGGCTGGAAAAGTGACACCCTAAGAATCCCGTGACAGTAAGTGCTATGAATCATATGGCCATGTGCTTCCTGAGACAGTCGTAGTTTAAGGCTGTTGTCCCAACATAATTATTAGTAGCTAAGTACAACAATAGAGTGATGGGGAGGGTGTGATTTTAGGCACAGTAGTCAGAGAGTCATCTTGGAGAAGGTGACTTTTGGGCAGAGACTAGAATGCAATGAAGCAGTGAGCCCCATGACTCTCCGGGGCGGGGAGGGGGGGCGGGAATCAGTCAGTGGCAGAAAGACCAAGTGAGATGGAAGAAGCTCATGTGTTTGAGGATCCCTGACAGGTGAGTGTGGCTGGCGTGGAGGAAGTAACGGGAGAGTGGAAGGGCATCGAATCAGATGAGATTGACTCATGGGAAAGCCTTACTGAAACAGGCATCTCAGATTTCTGAAAATGTTCAAAAGAAATTTAATGTGGACTCAATCTTATTTTGTCCCCCAGCCACAGCTGTTCACGATGTGCCCTGCTCAGCAGAATTTGTTACTGCAGCTTGTATAATGAATGCCATGACCAGAGCACCTTCTGTTTGGAAGGACATGCCGTGTCCTCCTCTGCAAAGAGTAAAGTCGGATCTTCACAACAGAAGAAGGTTGGGGTTGTGAGCCACAGTGAGCAAGACTTCATTGTCCAATATCCCACGGCAAAGCCTTTCTCTCAGGGCACAGCCCTCATTTACTTTGTTCTCAATCCTAATCTGAAAACATTTTAAAGTCAATATAAGATGTTAATTGGCCAAAGTTTGTTACTTATACTTAGTGAATGAGAAATTTTCAGAGGAATTTATTTTTATATTCTTTATTATTACTACTATTGTTATTATTTTTTTGAGACGGGGTTTTGCTCTTGTTGCCCAGGCTGGAGTGCAGTGGCTCAGTCTCAGCTCACTGCAACCTCCACCTCCCAGGTTCAAGTGATTCTCCTAATTCAGCCTCCTGGGTAGTTGGGATTACAGGCCTGCACCACCATGCACAGCTAATTTTTCTTTTTTTTTTTTTGAGACGGAGTTTCGCTCTTGTTACCCAGGCTGGAGTGCAATGGTGTGATCTCGGCTCACCGCAACCTCCGCCTCCTTGGTTCAGGCAATTCTCCTGCCTCAGCCTCCTGAGTAGCTGGGATTACAGGCACGCGCCACCATGCCCAGCTAATTTTTTTTTTGTATTTTTAGTAGAGATGGGGTTTCATTATGTTGGCCAGGTTGGTCTCAAACTCCTGATCTCAGGTGATCCACCTGCCTCGGCCTCCCAAAGTGCAGAGATTACAGGCATGAGTCACCGTGCCTGGCCTGTATTTTTAAATTTAGCCCAGACACACATGAGCCACGCAGAAGGTGAAAGCTAGGCCATCACTTTTGTTCTCTTCACCATGACCAGTGGACCAGATTCTTAATTGAGTAGAAATTAGCCAAGAATTATGCTCCGTCTGTACAGGATTTTGAAAAATTAACATCACTAGTTTATATCTTCTGTTAGTTATTACTTTGTATTTAATCCATTTCAAACATTGGGCACCAACAAAGTGTCTCTTAAGGCAATTATTTTCAAACTATTTCTGTACACATACCCCAGAAATTTTTGAAAACTTTGGTACACCATCATACATTTTTAAGCTTGACTTCTAAGTTTTTAATCACAAATTCAAATTGCTGCACAAGTTTAATTTCTGGTAGATTGTAACTATAGACACTTAAAAATAAATCTATTATATCGCTCTTTGAAATACAACAAATTGAATATAAATACCAGAGCAATTTGCTATCTACCATTATCAATTTAAAAATATTAACAAACTGTTTCAGTCAGTAATTTTACATTATGCATTTTTCTTCTTGAATTGCTATTTCCATTATATCTAATTATTCATGCCTTCTCCCTAAAATAGGTACATAAATTAAAATTCACATGTTTATTATTTCACCTACCCATCAGGATATAAACATTAAATTATTTTTCTGCATTTTCTTATCATTAACATTAGTAGATCACATATATTGATAAATAATTATTAAAAATAAAAGGCTGAGCATGGTGGCTTAGGCCTGTAATCCCAGCACTTTGGGAGGCCAAGGCAGGTGGATCACCTGAGGTCAGGAGTTTAAGGCCAGCCTGGCCAACATAGTGAAACCCCATCTCTACTTAAAAAACACACAAAAAATTAGCTAACTATGGTAGTGCACACATTTAGTTCCAGCTACTCAGGAGGCTGAGGCAAAAGAATTGCTTGAACCTGGGAGGCAGAGGTTGCAGTGAGCCAAAATCATGCCACTGAACGTCAGCCTGGGCGACAGGGCAAGACTACATCTCAAAAAAACAAATTAATTTTAGAAATGCTTTTATTATTGCTAGAATTATATATTGTCTAGCATTAAATCCATTCTCAATTTTTGCTTTTGTAGTTGTAAATGCTGAAAATCTTGTTGACATAAATCAGTCGATCAGAATGGAAGTCTTGTTATGGTACTGTCACTCAGTTCCATAAACTTCCTCTAAGTTATGTGTCCGATATCACAGAGTGATCTATGATCAAACATTTCATAATTAGCTGAAAACTTGGTTGGGGTATCCTTCAATTTTGTGGGAAACAAAATATTTTTTAAGAAACATGACTTGCAAAGGATGTTTTATCTTTATCCAGTTATGAAACACAACTTTCTCAGTCCCTGGAAAGGATAAAACTTAAAAACTTTACCAAGACAATTCAAATGACCACAGCCAGTTACACTTTCACTTGGAGGCATCTTGTACTAAACATGCTTATATTTTATACACAATATACTAAGAAAGATTTGTTAAAAAAAAAAAAAGAGTAAAGTTTCCTTTTAGAAGCCCTTCGCTAACACAATAATTCTTTTTTAATCTTATCACGTACTTCAAATACATTCCTGTCAACATTTGGGGATTCAGACTTAGTTCATTGAATTTATGAGATCTGTCCACCACATAAAGTAAATGGCAAAAGAGCCCTCCTTGCCAAAGCCACCAGTCAAGTCCAACTTCCCTTCTGCCTGAAATGTATGATTTCACTTTTCAGTTTAAAGAAATTAGTTAATAGGCATTCCATGACAACCATCTCCCTGTTGTCTTCTAATTGCAGAATAGAGAAAAAAATACAACAATAGATAGACAGAACACAGAGCCTGGCCATGAATTTTTCCTGTGGGTGAAATTAGAAGCCCTTGGTCTCATGAGAATCTAAGTGAGGGAGTGGAAAAAGTGATGGGGTTGCATGAAACAATTCAAACTGTCCTTCACTTTGGTACCCATGAGACTTTTACATCTTAAGGCACTGAAACAGAAAATCAGGACAGAAGGGAGAGACATTTTATTTATTTTTCCATCTGTCTGTCTGTTTAGGAAAGTGGGAGAAGGTGATGCAGAAAAGGGAAGGGTGAGGAGTGTGAGGACACTCCCATCCTGAGTCTACATTCTCAGTCTGGAGAGTAAGCACACATGAAAGTTGAAGACTAGGACATTGTTCCCTTTAAACTCTTCATAGCTGTTTTCATGTTCAGGAGAACAGTGCCCTGGCGTGAATACTGATATTGTAGCAGAATAAGATTCCCTGCCCTCCGGGAATTTATAACTTAGAGAAGGAATGCATGCATTTGTCAGTTCACCCCATGAGTACTGATATGGGGCCTTATATATTCAGGAAACTATGGAAGGTGCTGTTATGTGAAAGAAATACAGAAATGACTTAGGTATGGACTGTGCCCTCAGTCGCCAGTAAGTCCAGTCACATAAGGAAGACAGGAATAGATCCTGTGAGAGAGACAGAGATGAAGGAATATGCAAGTTCAGAGATGGGGAAGATTACTTCCTGATAAGCCTCTGCAAAGAAGGTTATATGGGATTTGGCCATGAGAAGATCAAGCGATAACGTTCTGTGATATATATAACATTAAGAAATTCAAAGGGTCTATATAACAAGAAAACCCATATCGTAGATGTTGAGTGCACAGACTTATGGGAAATAAGACTGACAAAGGAATTAAGACTAGAAGCTTGAAGGCCAGAGGATCTGATGTATATTCTAAAGGCACCGGTATTTTTCAAATTATAGAATTATTATAGAAGCAATACGTATCTATTCGAGAAAACATGGAAATCATTTGTCTCCTAGAGATCTTTATTCTCATTAATATCTTGTATATATTCTTCCAAACTTTCTATATATACTCATATTTCTAGCACCTAGAATAGCACCCTAGCACATAGTAGGCATTCAATAGTTCCTAAGTAAACATTTTAAAAACTAGAAATTTTATGTCATTTTGCAAATTGATTTTTTTCACATAAACATATCTTATACAATATTGTCATGTCAACTAATTGTACGCCATCTTTTAGGGGCTACATGGTATTTCATTGTATGGGGGTGTGCAATTTTTATTGTCACAGAATTATTACCAAGTTTTAGCTCTTATAAGCAATGTTGCAATAAGAAATTACTATATATTACTAAAATTTAATTGGTTGAAATTATGCACACGTAACTTTAGAGGATCTCTGAAAAATTGTGCCAGTTCATATTTAAGTCACTGCTCACAAAATGTGTTTGCTTTTCCTTAAACTCAATTATATTGGGTAGTCTATAAAAAACTTACAAATAAGAAAGATTTAAAAAAAGGATGTCACTTAAGGTATGTTTATTTGCCTTCTATTAAGGTTAAATAGTATTTTTCACATGTTTATTGGCTGTTTGTTCAGTTTCTTTTTTGAGACTTGTCTATACATTGTAGACACAAGTTTTCTGCAAGAGAGGGAAGTGACGTAATAAGAACTACACTTGAAGAGGTATTCAGCAGGCAGGGGGGATTTAGGATGAATTGGAGAAACAATTATTAGGAAAAGGCAGGAGAGGGATTGATTCACTGTGGCAGTGACGGAGAATAGTTTCCATAGAGCACTGTGGGCACCAGATAGTGATTTCAGGCACTGAGAAGTGACAAGGTAAGGAAACAAAAGCTTCATCACACAAAGCTTTTTCATAACACCGGCTGGGAGAGAAAGGCCAGGACGGTGTGAGTTGGGGCTAGAGACACATGGGCACCTGTGTGGGCTGTGGATGCGTTCTGTTGAAACTGAAGTAAAGCAAAAGAGGCCTGTGTGATGGAGTCATGTCCAAGAGAAGGCGAAAAAGGAGAGGATGGGTGGCAGTGGTGGGTTTAGTTCTCTGAATCAGGAGAAAAAGAGACACAGGGTAAAAATCTAGAGAACTTTAATGATGCATAAATTAAACAAATGCATGTTTGTGTGTGAAAACAGGAAGGAAGGTAGAATAGGTAAGTCTGAGAAATAGAATGTGAAATGTCATGGAAGCAGAGGGGAGCCGGGCTGACGGATTTATGAAAGCGGCAGCATTTGGGCTGGTCCTTGATGGATGCGTTCCTGTGGGAGCCAGGGCACTCTTGTACTAGGAAAGAATATTGATAGAGGCACAGAGATAGTCAGCAGGGCAGGAGGGTTCAAAGAATGGAAAGTAGAAGGCTTTGGGAGGAGGAGAAGGTGTGGGGAAGTTAAGAGAGAAAAGTCTGGCAGGGAAGTCAGGTCTGGGTGTGCCCAGGTATGGGAGACTCAGGCCTAACATCAGACGGACGCTGGGAATTCTCAAAAGGACTTTCACAGACATGATGGCATGTAAGCCTCTCTCTGGCCCTAGGATTGTTATCTTTAATTCAGTATAACAATGAGGAAACTGAGGCCCAGAAGGCTACCCACCTCGCCCAGGGTCACTGAGGATAAAGGAAAGAAGGGAACCAGAGTGGCGGCGGGGGGGGGGGGGTCTCCTGACTCCTGTTGAAGTGCTTTTAGCTCACCCCAAATGCCTTTTATTTGACTCTGAGGCAGTGAGAATCCTATGAAGATTTCCGAGTGACATGATCAGAGTTTGTGGATGATGTTATAAAACCAAATATATTAGTCACTTTCAGTCCTTTGAAAGTTCTCAAAAAATCAAGTAGAACTTTGCCATGACTGGCATATTTTTATCTAGTTCAAAGGTTCATCAAAGTCCTTTACAGATTAATGAGTTAAAGTTTGCTTGCGACTGTGTAGGTAAACGGAGCAACCTAATTATGTTCTCGGCATATCAAATACTGCAGCTCACTTTGCCTAAATCTAATTTAGATATTTATACACTTTCTAAAAATAGAAAATTGAGAATTATCCATTATCCAGAACTAGTCATTCAATTAACAAGGAGACAAATACTAAAGAGCCTGCTCCCAATCATCAGAAAATGAGGGCATGGTGAGATCGAGGACATAAAATCATTGACCGTCACAGCACACCTTGGCAAGAAAGGACTCTGCTACCCTTGGTGTGACTGGTACTTTTTCAGCTATAGTCTGTGCTGAGCCTGTTATACGTCTCCTCTTTTCTCACTCTGTGGGGTATAACCATTGCCTCTTTGCGGAGAGAAAACTGAGGCTATGAACCACAGATTCCTAATTTGCCCAAAGAGGCTAGGATCTGATTCTGACCCAGAATGGTCACAACAGTCCCCTTAAAAGACAAATCGGATTCCATGTAGTGTGGCATGACACTGGTCATGTGATATGAGGACATACCAAAAGCATAGCCTATTTCTGCCCATTCAAGTGTATTGACTAACACAGACAAATTGATAGTTTTGCTATGTAGTACCCACAGAATTCAAAATAAGAAATAATGGCAGAATTGAGGATTCCTGTCCCGCTTTTTCTTTTTTGCAAATTACAAAAGAGGAGTTAGTTACTTCGAAAGACATGGATTGGGTGGGTTCTTTTAGACATTCTTCTTCTCTTAGGTGTTTGCTATACTACCTGGTTGGGCAGAGACTAGAATGACAGGTGAGGAAGTGGAAATGGAATCAGTAGCTAAGTCAATGTAGTACTTGCCATAAATGCATGCTAACACCCCTTGATTTCTCCCCAGGGCTCCTGAGGAGTCCTGACACCAAGCCCTTGGATACTGATAGATTGAGGGATATGAACCTGCAGTAGGGGTTTGGTAAGAAAAGGAAGTATTTAGCCGACTTGTTGGAACTAAAGTTTTTCATGGGGAATGTAGAAAAATAATGATGTAGAGAAAAGAAATGAAAGCAGGTTTCTTCAGCCAGACAAAACTGGGGCGAATTCCAGCTCAGCCATTTTTACTAGCTGCATAATTTGGGATCTATTTATTTAACTGGTCTGAGGCTTAATCTTTTCATCTGAAAAATGGGAAGTATAGTATTTGCTTCACATAGAGGTTGTGAAATGTACCTGAAATAATTTTTAAAGAACACTTAGCTCATTGCCTGACACATGGTAAGGGCCTAACAAAGGTTAATGTCCCTTAATATGTAGGGAGAAGTCTAGTTAAGCAAGGAACTTCAACAGATTTGCAGTATCTCCAAAAATACACTTACATCTCACCAAGGAAAATATATAAGGTGATGATCAGCTAATATGATTTATCCTTAATCGTGAATAATATAAATACAAGTTACCAATATTTTTATTTCTACATAAATCAAAAAGTTCCAGTTATGGGATATGTAAGTAACAGCAAAATATGCATAGTGGTGTATTTGAAAGGCTTACTATTTTGTATTCCAAGTGGATGTGAAAGCACAGTATTTTACAATAGTTTAGTTCCTTTAAAATGTAACTATTTTCAGCAGAAACCATTTCCTAACCTAACAAAATCTTCAGTTTCAGTAAACACTTTCCATTATAGGTTAAATTTTACCTCCTACTGAAAAAGCAATGATGCTAGGTGACTTTCATCACTGTAATATCAGAAGATCAGAAAACACTCTAGAAAGACACGGAGACCTGGATTTCCACTTCCCATTTCTCAGGTCAGAGCTCCAATGACAGGATCAATTGGAAATGGATCTGGAAATCAATTAGTCGGATAGAAAGACTAAACTTGGGCTATAACCCTAGATTAAGGTAGATTACTAGTTCTATAACATAGAAGGTGATAACAGATTTCTCAAAATTGTCTTGATTGTATTTTTACATTTTTTGCTTTGAACTGGAAAATTATTTCCCATATTCTTTCCATAGTGAATAAGTTATTATTTTCCTTTCTATCCTAATTTTTTGAAAGGGATAGTTTGTTGAGAAAATACAAATTTCTTGGGTTTCTGTTTCTTATCCTTTAGAGGAGACTTAGATCAAGGTTTTAAAGTACGTTGAAAAATAGTAATATCTTCACTGCATCTGTAGAATGCTAATGGCCTTGGTAAGTCATAACAGGGGGACTCTGGATGAGTGAACCCATTTCAGTGACAGCAAAAACTGTGGTGCGTATAGGACAGAAAAAAGAAAATTATGGTAAAAAAATTAGACATTTTTAAAAATGTTTTTCAAACCCTCTGGCACCATACCAGACTTTGAGATAAATGCACTCTGTGGGGCTCCATTCTATCAATTTAAGAAACAATTCATCCTTTTTATTCTTCTGCTTCAACAGTTTGAATAGAAAAAAAATCAAAATATTATATTGATGTGCTATTTTTCTGCAAGAAGAATGGATTTGTGTGTAGATGTATTCAATGCAGTTCAAAAGTAATATAAGTGAGAAAAGAATGTAAATGTATTCTTGGACTACAATGATATAAACCCATTGACTTTATTTCTTAAGAGGAAGAATAGGACTTGGAACCTGTGGTGAAGACGTGAAATTTACACTCTCTTCAGTTAAAGACCAGCATGTGGAAAACAACTCACAACCCTGACCCTAAGCTGTAGCTCAGGGGCCTTCCTGCTCTTTCAGAAAGTGGGCTGGTTGTCCTGGGAGCCCCTCAGCTTGGAGAAGACCCAGGTATAGAATCAGAGTTCTACCACTCACTGGTGGAGTGGCCCTGAGACAATAACTCAGCCATTTTAGGTCTCAGTATCCTCCCTTGTAAAAATGAACACGATGGTCCCTAACTTTCAAAGGTTATTACAGATAGTCAATTAAATAAATGTATGTTGCACACCATAAAGCATTCTAATAGTTTACTTTTAATATTTAGAGCTGAGCACCACTTGCCAACATCTACTCAGTAACTCTACTGGTGATACTGAGTGAGAAGAAAGGATTAACAACAGGATGCAGATATCAATTTCAAGTTTTATCTCAAATTGCACAAATTTGAATACTGCTGCATTTAACAGAGATACATACAGCTTCAAAGTTATCAGGTCAGCCTCCAATTTTTCATCAAACTTCTTGGGGTCGTTTTGTTTTGTTAATGCATGATTTCTCCTTGTGGGTCCTAAAGCTATCACAGTGGAGGTTCTTTAGGTTCTGTCTCTTTTTCTTTAAAAATGTAATTTCACTTTATGACATGTAAATATCAAAATAATAAATCTTATAGAGAAGATATACTATGTAAAAACCCCACAATAACTAATACTTCAGATTATGTCAGAAAGAGAAGGGCATTATGAAGGAATAGAAGAAAACATTGCCAAATCTTTCATCCTACACAGAGAATCACTAAAGATTTTGCCTTTATTCTTAATATTAATGATTAAAGAGTTAGTTTCATTTTTGGTTACACTAAACTTAAGACTAAAGGGGGAAAGGAGTATATAACCTGCAAATAGGCTGAGATAAATATGCAGAGAAAAAAATATGGAAGGAAATAGATCAAAATGTGAATCTTATAAGAGGAGTTGTTTCTGAGTTAGTTGAATTATTTGGCTTTTCTGAACTTCCTAAATTATATATATATATATAAAATGTGTGTGTATATACACACACACACACACACTCGGGAAGTACATTTCACTTTCATAAACAGAAAAATAAAGTCTACAAACAGAGTAATTTATAAAAGGTGCTCAAGTAGACATTCTTTTCTGCAGAGTGCATGTTGCACAGCTGGAGGAAGCACCCTTCACATCAGAGTCTATGTGAAGGGCTGATTCCAGTTGTAAAGGGCACACCCAGGGCAGCCCCACTCAGAGATATTGCAGGAAAGTAGCATGGTGCCCAGTCAAGCACATTATACAACCTAAAGCTCTCTGATTGCCTCAAGAAGTAGTCTCCAGGCATCTTAAGGTGAGTCCTCTTCTGGGAGATTCCTCCAACTTGTTGGTCCCTACCTGGCTTAAAGGGAGGCATGGATACGGTACCTGCTCTGTATTGAGCTCCTGCTATGGAGAAAAGAGTTGTCCTGCAAAATTAATTTATGTTACATCATTCGATCTTCATGACAACTCTGTGAACTGGTATCCTTCTTTATCTTACACGTATGGATCCAAGATGAAACCTGGTTAGGTGATTTGGTTAAGGAAGAGCTTTGCAGGAACCTCAGCACCTCTGGGAGCAAGGTAAACCCCTGAAGCAGATCTGCAGGGGAAAATCCTCCTTTCTCTCTGTGCATCCCCACAGGGGCCTTTTCTTCTCTGCCTCCTTCCAGGGACTTGTATTAGTTCATTTTCCACTGATATAAAGATACTACCTGAGACTAGGTAATTTATAAATAAAAGAGGTTTAACTGACTCACAGTTTCTCATTGCTGGGTAGGCCTCAGGAAACTTACAATCATGGCAGAAGGGGAAGTAGCACCTTCTTTGCAAGGCTGCAGGAAAGAGAGAGCACAGGGGACATACCAGACACTTATCAAACAACCAGATCTTGTAAGAACTCCCTTACTATCCTGGGGAAACTGTCCCCATGATCCAATCACCCCCTCCCCGGTCCCTCCTTTAACATGTGGGGATTACAATTCAAGATGAAACTAGGGTGAGGACACAGAGCCAAACCATATCAGGGGTGCATTTTTCCAGACACCTGGCATGTTGATTTTGATTCCCCTTGATCTATTCAGACCTCTGTCTGACATATAGTGGAATTTCTCCAAAATTATACTGCAGAAGAGTCACTTAATAGTTGAATCCTTACAAAATATATTATAGGGCTTTACACTGAACAGAAGAGTGCTTTAAACAACTACCCCTAATGTATGTCTGAATAAGTATGTCTTGCTTCTTCTCTACGTGCCATTCATCTTGCCTTCAGTTAAAAATTGGCTATGAAACCTACTATGTCTTCCCTAATGGAGGCAACTGGATATACATGCCTCACCTCCAACAGGCAAACAGTGCAGATATACACAGCTTAGACTGCAAGGGTTTCTGGAATATAACCAGGATCCCCTGGACTCAACGTAGACAACTTATTTGTGCCCAACCCCATGGAAACTGCCTGTTTCTGGACTGTATCGGCCCTTTAGAAATGCTGTTTGGATACTTAATTAGGTCCACCCTCCCCTTCCGATTAACTTGACAACCTGCTGCCAGAGTTAATAATTAACAAGGTGTCACAATACGTCTCACAGTCACTCAATTCTTTGCTCACCTGCCTCCCTGTCTCTTCCTGCTGCTTCTGAATTGCTTGAACTCCCCTGGGATACAAACTCCCTATAATAAATTGTGGCACAAAGGCACAGACTTTTGTGGCTCTAACTGAAATTCACAATTGGGCAAGCCCAGGAGGCAATCACCTGGCCATTGCCGTAACCCATATGCATCCTCAGTGCTGCTTGCACATAGGTGAGCATGAAGTTTTAATGAGGCCTTCGCTGCAAATGCATTGTGCAATTACTGTTAAGATGGGTGAACATTTGGCCCGGAAAGAATTGCATTTTAAACAGTAGGGTTTCCCTATTAGTTGTTCCCAGCTATTAATTCAACCAGTTTGTTTATACATTTTGACAATTGCTCATGTGAAAGAGACCTGGGGATTTTATTTGACCACAATTTCATTATAAGCTAACAGTATGATAGGGCTGCTAATAAAAGTTAATGTAAGTTTAGCCTACATTAAGTGAATAGTCTAAATAGAATGGCAATATTGCCGCTATACTTTACTCTTATAGGTACATGGATCTTATTTTTCTCAACCAAAATTTGGCAAGAACAATTGCTCATGCAGAGACTCTGGCATGGAACATTTGAAAATATAACCATCCTTAAAAATCCAGGATGTGTGTCTGGCATATGTAAAGAACAGCCATTTATCCATTTCACCACTCATTTGTTCCTTTGTTGAAGAAAATGTCTCTTGAATACACACTCTGTACTAGACCTTGTTCTAGACACAAGGGTAAGGAAGAATTGTTCTATGATTCTAAGAGGTTTTATTCTCCTGGGAAGTACAGACAAAGAGACACTTCAGAAAAGGTGAGCTTTGGGGGTAAGTAGAGTTGCTATGGATGTAGTTTATAGAGGGAGTATGAGAAAAGAACGTGTTTTAAATGATCAACTCCCCCAGTGGAGTGGAAATGTGACAGCAGTCCCCTCTCACTCACCCTTGAGCTAAGTAATCACCTCTTGAAGCTACTTGCTCTGTGGGCTCTAGACTGATGCCAAAAAGCCATAAATCATCTTCTCAATGACATACGCTGCATACGCTGGACACCATAACTCATACTATATAGTTCAACAATGCATAGTCAATCGCTAATCAGTGTTATTTTTGTAGACAAATGAGAATTCCCGAAAACTACTTTTGTAATCTCCTGCCCTCCTGATAGGTCCTTTTTTCTTTAAAAACTCAAGACTCTTGTTTGTTTCCAGATCACTTCCCAAGGTAACCTGGAAGTGTTTCCAGGCTGCAGTCCTCAATCATAGCCTAAATAAACTCTGTTTTGATTTCACCTCAGTTTCTTTCTTTAGATTGACAAACACGTGCTACAGTCTTCAAAGGTTAGGAAAGGCTACCCTGAAGAAGTTAATGCCCAAGGGAGAACTTGATGGTTGAGGACAGGGGTAGAAAACAGAAATGTGGGTGAGGGCTGCGGGAAGGACAAGGCTGGAAGATGCCCCAGGGAGAGTGAAAAGGACTCCATATGGCTACAGTGTCCAGAGTAGGAGAATAAAATAAATACCAGAGAGGTCAGCGGGGACTAGATGACGTAATCTCTAAGTTCCATTGGAGAAACAAATATAAAATCAAAACTAACACAAATGAACATGTTAAGTGTCATAAAGAATTGGCAAAGTCTAAGCACTACGAGAGCCTAGGAGAGTCGGTGACTAGCTTTGCCTGGAAGAGGTCATGAAGAAGTCAAATAAGGTTTTGAAGGGTGAGGCATCGACCACAGGAGAAAGCAGTGGAGGGTTTATCACACAGAGGACGTTGCTGTGCAGTGTCACAAGGAACCACTCGAGGGTGGAGGGTGAATGGCCTGAGGAGAGCAGGGATGGGAGAGAGGACTGCAAAAGCTGTGTCCTGGATGGTACGACATGGGGAGGAATTTCAACTTCACTCTGGGTAAATTAGAAACCAACAAAGGATTTTAAGCTTATGCATGATGTTTCCATTTTCTATTGCTGCATAACAAAGCACTTCAGAATTTAGAGGCTTAAAATAACAGCAATTTTCAATTTGTAACAATTCGATGGGCAGCAGGGCAGTTCTCCGTGTCAGGTCAACTGGGGTCTTCCACGCAGCTGCATTCAGCTGGGAACTCAGCTGGGGCTGGAAATCCAAGATGTCTCACTCATGTTGGGGCCTTGGTGCTGGCTATTGGCTGGGGTGCCTTATTCCTCCCACACAGCCCGTCTTCCTCCAACAGTCACTCGTAAACCATCCTCCTTACAGCATGGTGGCTGGAATCCAAAAGGGAAGATTTCTAGGGGACAATTCTGGAAGTGCCAACACTTATGAAATCTCCAATTGCATCATTATTGTTAATACGTGATTGGTCAAAGCAAGTCATCTGGTCAACCCCAGAGTCAATGTAGGTTGTGATTACTCAAGGGCATGAATTCTGGGAGACATAACTCATTGAGGAGCCACCAACGTGACAGTCTACATAGTGTGAGAAAGGAGCCTTCTTAGAGCACGGAGGATGATGTGGAAGAGTGAACAGGGGCATCATTTAGAAGCTGTTACTATGCTTTATGAAAAAGGTAAAGGGGAACTATATTCTAGCATATAGGATAAAATTAAGGCACGAACCATTGCTAAAGTAGAATAAATATAACTTGGTGATTTATTTGATGTGAGGGGTTAGAGAGCGGCAGAGAGTGGCTTAGAATAAACAGCTTAGTTGGAGACATCTAGTAGAGTTGTATATTGTGTCTGGGGGTATTTTAAAAATAGAGATAGCATTTTGAGAATGGCAGCTAAAGCCAGGGTAATACATTAGATCACAGAAAAGAGAAGAGAAATAACCATCAAACAAGATTAAGGCAAATGGTTAGAAACATAAAAGCCAAAAGAGAATAGGCTCATTTGGAACTCAGGATAAGATAAAGAAATGGAGGGATCAATACAGCAGTCCTCCCTCAGCCATGGCTTCTCTTTCCTCCATTTCAGTTACCGGCAATCAACAGCAGTCCAAAAACATTAAGTGGAAAATTACAGAAGTAAATATTCACATAACTTTGATTATAATGTGTTGTTATGATTGTTCTGTCTTATTTATAAATTAAACGTTATGGTAGATATGTATGTATAGGAAAAACAGTATATACAGGGCTCAGTACCATCTGCTGTTTCAGGCATCCACTGGGTACCTTGGAACGTATCCCTTAAGGAAAATGGATTGTCCTGTTTGTCAAATTGTACTGTATTGTGTTGATTGTACTATATTGTCAAATTTGATGTCAAGTAAAGACAAAAAAATTTGACATTGTGATTGGTAATTAGGATGCCAATGATATTCTTTGGGGTTGAAAGTTGAGTGCCGCAGGATGGTAACAAATTATAGTGAACTGGAATGAATGAGGTATAAAGTAGAGATAACACCTTTCTAAATTTTCCTAATGTTCTCTGAATCCAGCAGCCACCAGTGGCTGTTTGTCCTGTCCACATGGCTCTGTGAATACTGAGATCAAGTCTATCCTCCAAATGTCAAGTTGTTTGGAATGTGATCCTAAGGTCACATGCCCAGTCAGGCATCCAATAGCTGGAGAATTAAGCTCTCACAGGGGTTGTATCTTCTATCACAAGATGTCTCTTATTAATCTAATCAGCTATAGTTGAATGGAGAGAGAAAGAGAAAGGGGGATAAGAGAAAGAGAATGAGAAATTTTTCAAAGAGAAAATCAGGGATTATTTGAAAGATGGAGGAGGTATACAAGTTACTTGTGCCATTCATATTATCTATTATCTGTTATGTATTATGTTTGCCATTTATAGCTGAAATCCAGGTTGACCGTTATAATACAGTGATTGATTAGTCTGGGAACCTAGTCAGTGTCAGAAGCCATATTGCTAAGTACATGCTTCTTTTATAAAGCAAAATTCCAATTACCTAAAAAAGTCGTTTCAACTGTGACCAAACTTCTTTCTGCTCATGAGTGGGGTGCATTGTTTTACCATATACAGAACCATGAACTCATACAAACGTAAACCTCCAAGCCATGGAATAAAGATTCCTTCTTTATCCTGTGTTGTATGTTAAATGTTGCAAAGATCCAAACAAAATGCCTTTATAAATGTGATTCAAATATCATCTGGGCCTCCCTACCCTTAAATGCTAGGTGCTTTCACCTCAAATCTTCTCACTCTTGTACATACTCCATTCCATTAGCTAAGCCCTTGTCTCCTATTTCTGAATCCCCAAGGCAAGGTGAGGGAAAGGTAAACTCTGTTCATGGATTCCTCTACTCTCTGGGCTTCTGCCTCTTCATGTCTGTTTTCTGTTCTGCTCTGATTGACACTAGTGTTTCATTCAGCCACTTTGAATTTTTTAAATATCTCAACCCACGCAAAGCATACTTCAGAATAAGACTTCATTAAGTTTCCCAGGGCAAGGCAGGGCTGAGCAGTCTCAGAATTGATTTATCTTTGTGGCTTCTCTATCTTCTTCCCTCATGCTCAGGAGCAGTCATCATCTTTTCCCCTCCATCTGAGATGTAAAACAAATCCACTTCTTCTTTGCTCTCATGCAGCGACCCCCTTTGCTGGTTATCACAGCTGGTTCTCACCTCTCCAAGCAGGATCCATCCAGATCATTTCCCAGTAAAGATGTTTTTTTGTACAAGGAGAAGGCAAGGCTGACACCAGCTATTAATATAACTCCCAACTCTGCTACATGAATAATATCTTCTCAGTGTCTGGTACTCATACGCTGGAGATTTTTCCAGGGTGATGTTATTTTTCATGCAATATTATTGTTTTTAATAAATGCAATCATATGGAAAAAATGTGTTATGTGTTTCTACAACGGTCTATAAATAATTATATAATATAAAATTTAAAACTGTATAGTTATATATTATACATATCCATAAATTCAAAAACATGAAGAAAATAATTCATCAGATCATGTGTTTAGTTTTTATTATTTGGAAAACATGCTCATTTTACTGGTGTTAGCTACAGCTTAGAAAGGTGGGAAAAATGGATTGGAAGCCCATACAATTACTTGTATCTGTCTCAGGTTTTGCAGAAAGAAACTGGGAAGACATGAATATGATGTTTCTGCAGCCAGTAACCATAACCTGCTTAGTCTCTAAGGGACTACACAACTAAGAATGACGAAGAGCTCATACTCCCTCCAGTGCTTACATAAGTCTTCTCTGCAAAGTTCACCCATCTCAAGTTGACATCACAGGACTTATTTCACACATAAAGATACAGAATCTCAGAAAAATCTGCAAAGACCATTCTCAACAATTTCTAGAATGATAGTCGAATGCATGAGCATTTCACACGAGTGAAAAGGTAATGGCTTCTGTTTTGACTCTGGCATTTACTTTAGGTAGCTAACTTTGGGCAAATGACCTAATTTCCCTGTGCTCCAGCATTTGAATCTGGAGAATAACAACAGCATCTTCCTCCTAGGCTCACTGTGACTTTTACATGAGTGAATACGTGTGAAGCTCCTGGAAAAATGTCTGACACATGGTAAGCACACATTGAAATCCAACGGTCCTAGCTGTTTTCAGACTCAGGTTAAGGGGATATTCTAAAAGGTAATACTTGGAAATACTATTTGGTCTGTCACAGACCTTTAGACAAGATTCTCTGCAGTGATAATATATTTGATTTACATTATATTGTTTCTTTGGTATTTCATTTATTATTTACTGCCAGCAGCATGAGGATTAGTAGGGTCCCCAAATACCCTGGGGCCCAAAAGGCCGCTGCAGATTCTGCAAAGACTCTGCCCCGGCCCTCCCAGGTCCTTCTAAGGCCCCCTGACTTCAAGGAGGGCTTATCACCTGCAGCCACAGCAACACACAGGTCTCTTGTGGCAGGGACATCGGTCTCCTGGTCATCAAATGGTACATCAAGTTAGAGGTTTTTGCCAAGATTTCTGCTTGAAATCTCAGAATTTAAATTTACGTGACAGATATCAGCTCACAGCAATGTTTCCAGCCGCGTCTTCCCCCCCAACCAACAAAATACTGTATTTTAAATAAACACTTCCGCTGCATTGACTTTTACAACAGATAGTTGACAGAACCCTATAAAGTAAATTCTTCTTTCCTAAGCTGTCGTACTTGTGTACCTTGTGGTCAGGATTATACTTTTTCTATGGCCTTGTTTTTAATTAATTTTCAGTGACCCTTTATAATTAATTTGACATTAATTATAAACTATAACTTACAATGTTCACCAAAACTAAAAAACGATAAAACTGAAACCACTGAGAGGCAATCACTGTTAGATTTGGTATAAATGTCCAGAATTACTTCTTGCACCACATGCACTCAGAAATACATATTTTCACAAATGTGTATGATCATATAAATTATATAAATTAGAAATCATATAGATTAGGATTTTGTAACTGGATTTCTTATTTAGCGTCTTTCCATGATCACAAATGGAGCTCTATGTTATCATTTTTTGCCATATACTCTGATTTTTAAAACAATCCCTTCTTAATATATATTTAGATTTTTTTTCCACATAGGTTTATAAAAACTGTAAACATATTTATTTGAATTTAGTTGCTAAAATAAATATGAGGCAAGAGGAGACACAAAGGAAGAGACTAAAAAAATACAAGCATTCATATGTTTAGGTTTGCCCCTAAAATTACCTCTGTAGTTGTGTTTTGTTCTAAGCGTGAAGTTACTTCTATGGCTCCTTATTCAGCCGTGCATTTGATTTAAGCACTCAGGACACATGAAGCCCTTAAGCTGTGCACATTCTCTGTATTTAGGTTGTTTCTTATGAGTTTAATAATTCAGCATTTGAGGAGTTTCACTGAAGTCTATAATTACTGTTTCCATGATTCCCTTACAGTAATTTTAAGGCATCTTCAGTCATAATTTTTGGCTCTAAATCGAAACCACTTGAAAGGTACCCAGCCTAGGTAGCTCCACCAAGACCCCCACGTCACTGGTCATGTCAGCCTGGGAGACATTATGTAAAAGTAAACAACTATGACCCAATAGGCTTCCCAGGATATTTATGATGAAACATGTTACATGTGTAAAGGAACTCATTTTTAGCTCTGTGTGTGTACACATATATGTGTATTTTAGCATATATGTTTATAAACGTGCATACCAACACATGTATCATGAAATTCAAACCTCTAGCAATCTTCTCCATTGTTTTGCTAATTGTCTGGAGCTTTGATTAACATTTTCTAAGGAACATATCCCAGAACAACAAGTTCACTTTTTGAGAGTCAGCTAATAATGGCTCATGCTCACTGCAGCAGCTCCCCACAGAAGGATCCCCAAGCACTCAGCAGAACGCATACATAGAATTAGCATCACTCACCCGCAGAGGGAGGCATGTGGAATCCCATAGCCATTCTTCATCTGCCACGTTACAAAGCCTAGCGCAGTAGGATTTAAGAGCATGATCTAAGAGTAACTGTTCTAACTGAATCTCCAGGGGAATACAGGGTGACAGTATAATTACCCCAGTTAGAATTTAGCCAGCCACAGAATTAATGCTACCACTACTCTTGTAGGAAACAAAGAGACAGGAGAGGACTTGAAGGTCTTTAATGGCCAAAAGAGGTCAAGCCCTTAGTTTTATATCTCACCCCAGAGACACATGAGATATTTCCCCCCTGACCAGGATGCCATCCAAGGCTGTTCCTTCTATTTTTTTAACTAGACTGGAGAAATAGTCATTATTTTAATGTACATTGCATTTAGGTTGCTAAGGCTACCTAGTGACCCCAAGACCTGAAGCCTGGGCAGGTAATCACAGTGGAAAAGAGCTTGGTTTCCCTTGTCATGGCTGTGGATCAAGGAATGACTTTGCCTGCAAAACCTTGTTGTTTTAAGAAGAAAGGCATACAGGAGAAATATGTCATTTAAAGGAGAAAATTCAGTTTATCTGGCTGCATTGCCGTGAATTAAAACCCATGGCATTGGGAGGCTCAGCAGACTGTGAGGTGGGATGGTCCCCAACCTCTTTCTCAGTATCGTTCCCAATAGCAGCAGTAACTAGGGGCTAGGCCAGGAACTTCTCTCTGCTCTGCTGCTACTTACCTTTAAAGGGCTGATATGGTTTGGATTTGTGTGTCTGCCCATCCCATGTGAAACTGTGATCCCCAATGTTGAGGGAGGGGCCTGGCAGGAGGCAACTAGATCATGGGGGCAGATTTCCCCCTAGCTCCTCTCGTGAGAGTGAGTTCTCACAAGATCTGGGTGTTTAAAAATGTGTAGCACCTTCTCCCACTCTCTCTTCCTCCTTCTCCGGCCATGTAAGATGTGCCTGATTCTCCTCTTCTCTCCACCATGATTATAAGTTTCCTGAGGCCTCCCCAGCCATGCTTCCTGTACAGCCAGAACCACGAGTCGATTATAAATTATCCAGTCTTTGCTTTATACATTACCCAGGCTCAGGTAGCTCTTTATAGCAATGCAGCAACAGACTAATAGAGGTGCATCCCTACCTCAGAATCCCACAGAGCCACTGTGAGGGTCTCAAGGTCAGAGAAGCTGCAGAGAAAACCCTGTGCTTCCCTCCAAAGGAAAGTGCGGTACACATAGGAAAAGCTTTTCTAGAACTCCTTTGTAGGCTATTTTATGAAAGTCGATCAAAAGTTTTCAAGTGTTCACACATCCTTAATTAGTAGCATCTTGGGTACTTCCACCAAGATGCAGGAGGCACCCATGCCCTCAAGAAAAGCAGGCTAGATCTGGGCATTTTCTTCCTTTATACTAGGAAGGTTTGAAGAATCATTTTACAATTAGATAACATTAAGGATGATGAAAGCTAGAGAGCGGAAAGCAGCCAGAATTAATTACTTACTTGAGGGTCTGCTCAGGCCTCTTTGGCAGTGTTCATGCTGATTTTATTATGGCAAATTAACCCTTGATATTCAACTCCAGGAGAGCTCACTACAGCTGCAGACTCCAGAGCCCTTCCAAAATGGAGAGTTCTGTTTCTTGAGCTCACCATCCTCCACAGCTCTCAACCAGCAATGGCCTCCCCACCAGGCCACTCCATTTCCTCATCATTTTCATTCTCTTAATTTCATTTGCTTGATCACTAAGTGGACATGATATTTCTACAGACAAAACTACATTTGGAAAACATTATTGCTGCAACTTCCAGTCCTCTGTCCCTCTTCAGATCCCCAAAAGCAATTCATGTATGTCTGCCCTATAAGAGATGGATGCCTGTCTGAATAAATAAATGAATGATGTACAAAAATTTAAAATTCCTGCCACTCCTTTATCTGGCACTTATTTAAGCAACATTGATTTAACTATGCATAGGGAGCTCTTTGGGGATTCTGAGGAGCACAGACGTGTATAAAATGTGGCTCCTGACATCAAAAACATAGGGAAAGGTAGATATGAGTTCAAAAAGAACAAATTTATGTATTCTGTTTCAGAAAATTATGCCGTATTTTTATAAAATAGCATAAACTACCATAATGAGAATGCTGTTCTCAGTATAAATACTTGTGTATCTTCAAGATAAAAAAGTATTTGGAAAAATGCAGTAAAATAATTACTTCAGTGGCCATGTTTTATAGAAAGACCATTCTGGATTAAACTAATCCAAGAAAACTAAAAATGCCTGAATAATGCCAGGACACTAATGAAATTTCCAGCATCCCTGTGAGTTGGAGAAGAAGCATCATTATCCATACTCAAATGTGTAGAAACTGAGATATGTGTGATCTACTTTAAAAAGAAATGTGAAGCTGCTTGAATTAAAAGCAGATACATAATAAAAACATGAGTCCTTAATAGAAAAACAGAGAAGCATGTCAGAAAGTGAACACATATATTAAAAACCTAAAATAACATAATTTCTATGATTAAGCATTAAATTCAGCACTGAATTAACTCCCATTGTTCAAAGAAAAATTGGCAATATGATAAGAATGCAATCCCCATTTCATAATGGAAAATCCCATACTCCCTATTTAGGAGAGAAAAATTTTCCTTGTGCAAGGATCTATGTTTGAATAACACAAGAAATGTAATTGCAGCAACCATCTTATAAAATGCACAGAAATGTTTTCTATGTGATTGTTCTTACATTGAGTCTTAATAAACACGGAGAAAAAGACAACTCAATAAAAATGGGTAAAGCATACGTACAGATATTTCATCAAAGAATATATACAAATAATAAGCACACAAAAAGATGTTTAACATTGTTAGTGATCAAGGAAATGCAAATTTCAACCTCAATGAAATAATGCTTTAACTCATTAGAATGGTTAAAGTTAATGAGTGAAATTCCAAGGACTGATGAAGATGTGGAACAACGTGAACTTTCATATATTGCTGGTGGGAATGCAAAATGGTAGAAGAATTTGGGGAAACAGTTTGACAGTTTTTCATAAATGTAAATATCTTTACCATATGACAGAGCAATTTCATTCCTGGGTATTTATCCAAGAGAAATGAAAACATAAGTACACATGAAGACCTGTACGTAAATGTCATTAGCAGCTTTGTAATAGAACCCCAACCTGCCTAAAACCCAAATGTCCATCCACTGTTAAATGGATAAATTAATGGTTATAGAATCTCTAATTATTCACACACAGTTGACAAAACAAAGTTGTCCCTCCCATCTCCAGTGTACATTCTCATGAAGACAAGTAAGCAAATACACGTAAGAATAGTGGCAGGTAGTAAATAGTATTATAAGGAAAGATAAAAACGATCATGAATAGAAAGTAAAAGGGTATGAGACGGCAAGAGTTGAGATTTTCAAACATTTTAGCGTGGGTTGCCAGGGAAGACCCATGAGTAAGTGTTATTTGAGCACAGCAATGAAAAAAGGAAAGAAGTTAGCTAAGAAAATGTCTGGGTGTATCTGGGCAGAGACAACAGAAAGTTCAAAGACCCCACAGAGGGATGCAATATGGTGTGTTAGATAACAGAAAGATACTCCGTGTATCCAGACCACAGCAAGCAGGGGCAAGAGAGTGGGGTCGGAGCACGGCTGTTGGGCTGTGTGAGCCTTGGTGAGGAACAGGTGTCGCAAGGATAGACACCGTCATTTTCTGTTTAGTATGTTACAAAGCTTGTCTTCCCAATCTGATATGATAGCATTTACACGTGCAGCACAGTTGCATGCAAATGGCAGCGTGCTCTTTGGTCTTCTCTCAAAGGGACAGAGTTCAAAAGCAGTTCCAGCACTATACATAGAGTTTGTGATTAACAATAAGCAACCAGTTAAGAAAATCAGAAAGCAACATATATTTTTGAATCCCCAAGAAAACTTTTAAACCAGCTACCACATCTAATGCAAGTTGGAGCTTTGACATAAGATGTACCGTTGCTGTGGCAACATTAACACCACTCCCTCTAGCAACTGTCAGAGCAAGGTGTGGACAGAACACGCTTTAGTGATTTTACCATCTTCTGATGTAAGGAGGAATCCAGGGAGATGTTATCTCAAGTAATTGTCACTTCTTCTTAGGAAAACATTCTCAGAGGAATTGCAGTTCCTAAATCAGTCCTTCATTTTCTCTCACTTAAGGAACACTGACTATTTTAAACCCCTAGCCAAGATCTGAGATCTTCCTTCCCTTCTTCCCTGTTTCTTTCCTTCCCTTCAGCTATTTATTTCTCAATTATGTATTGCCCACCTACTGTGTGTTAGAACTATTCTACATGCCAGAGATATTGTGCTAAGTAATGCAGCCAGAATCCCTGATTCATGAAGCTCACATTCTAATGAGAAAAACAGTTAATAAATATGTGAATAAATAATATAATATAATGTAAAAAGAGGTAGTGTTAAGTGCTATAAAACAATATTGTATGAGCTGAAAGAGTGAAGATTCAGATGGTCTTTTAGAAGAGATAATCGAGGAAGTCTCTGTGGATTGCAATTTAAGTAGAGGCCTGAAGGAATTGAGGGAGTGGGGGTTCCAATATCTGAAAAGGGAAACACGTACGAGGAATCTGGTGTTGGAATATATTTGGATTACTCAAGGAACTGTAAGAGAGGGGCAGGGAGGACATAAGCAAGATCCGTTTATGCAGGGCCTTGTCATAGATGGAGAGATGTTGGGTTTTATTTTAAGCATGATTATGGGATGTCATTGGAGGATTGGGTTGCTAACTGGGAATGTCAAGATCTGGTAAATATTTAAAAAGTATCACTCTGGCTGTGGAGGAAAAAAAAAACTGTATAATATAAATGTTCGTGAGAAAAGTCGCAGCAGAAAAGATGAAGAGGTTCCTTCCCTATTCCACGTTAGAGAGGATGACGACTTAGATGAGAGTGGTTGTCTTCATACATTATGTAGCACTGGAATTTAGCCTTGAAGGATGGTGTGTCAGGATTATAGCCATCTGAGTAGAAATGTGATTGCCATGATTTAGCCACATAAGGAATTAGATTATTTTTCTAGGAAGTAAAAAGCCTGGAAATAGGCAGTTCAGAGCAAGCACCGCCACTCAAAGGAGTCACCAAACACATGGGCTCCATTTTGCTTCCTACAACACTGTCCTTAGCATGTGCCCCTCATCCTCTAGGTTGCAAGATGGCGGCTCCACGTCCAGGCATAGCAGACACACTCCAGACAGAAAGAACAAGGAGACACCCAGGAAAAAGGAGCAGTGCTTATATCAGGAAAGCCAATTTTCCTAGAAGCTCCCAGGCAGCTCTTGCATCTGTTGTATTGGTCTGACCTGGATGACGTGACTAACCCAGGAGGCAAGAGAGTCCAAAGATGGGGATAGTTTTAGTGAGGCCCATTTCTACCACAAACAAAGTCAGGACTCCATTGGTAAGAAAAAAGAGAAAATTGCTATTTGGTAAGCAACCATGGACGGTAGGATTTCCACAGGTGAGGAGTACATGGAGGATGAAATCATTCAAGAGAAAGGGGAGAAGGGGAGACAGAAGACCAGAATGAAGGGTTAAAAAGAGTATCGGTATTTTAAAAAAAGATGGTATCTTCAGAGAAGTCTGCACCGTCCAGCTGGCTCAGTTTTAGGAGCAGTAACTATTAGATAAATCCAGAAGGTTGGTTCGAGTCAGGCCATGAGGTTGCTAAAGGCATCTGGACTTTATGCGACAGGCAAACTAACACCCCTGCAAATTCAAGAGCATTAAAGAAAATCAATGGATGCCTGCACAATAACAATCTCTAGCCCTCCGGCTCTAGTAAAGACACGCTGAGATAATTTGTGCAAAGTGTTTAGCCCAGTTCCTGGTACACAGAGGAATGAATACCATTATTACATGATACACTAAAACGGAGAAAGCCCACAGGTAGGGAGCCCAATTAGGAAGCTTATCCAGAGCACAAAGAGGAACAGAGGGCCTGAAGCAGGCTGGATGAGAGGAAGGTTTTCATCATCTTACAGCAAACACGTGAGAGCCCCTGGAAAAGTAAAAGCATGAGGCTGCTTCTCACATATTGGGAGGGAGGGGGAGGAAGCACCTAAGATGTTTGCTATGATCCATGTTCTTGAGGAACACAGACATCCATGTGGCAGAAAATGCCATTCCGTATATTCATTTGTGTTCTATTTCAACCTAGGCAGAAACAAATCAGAAGTATTTTTTCCACTGCTGTACCAAAACCTCTCTGTTCTGAGCCTAGGCTTTCTGAACTACAAAGGTAGTTAACAACTTCTTATTGAAAGGCTAAAAACAGAGATTGAATGTACCCACAAGAAAATCTCCCATTCAGGCTATGATCTGGGGAGTTTAGATCTATTAAGGAAAGCTTGGACTGGGAGTGGAGAGGGATAAAAGGCCAAAAAGAAGAGGAGAAAGGCTTATTTGCCCAAGACTTAGCGCGGTTCTGGTGGCTCCTGGAGGGATGGGTACCTCTGTCCTCCCGAAGCTCAAAACCAAAAGAGTTTTCCTTTGGTTTGACACAAAATTAGGAAGAAGAAGGTTGATAAAACTAATAGGTGAGAGGCAGAGCACAGAGGGCAGGCAGAAGGGTGGTCTCAGCAAACAGGGGGTGCTGAGGAGGTGTGGGCTAGGGGGATCTCCTCTCTGAGATGACAGAGCATGGCGGAGGTGGGGACATTTTTTGTTTTTGAGACAGAGTGTCACTCTATTGCCCAGGCTGGAGTGCAGTGGTGCAATCTCAGCTCACTGCAACCTCTGTCTCCTGGGTCCAAGTGATTCTCCTGTCTCAGCCTCCGGAGTAGCTGGCACTACAGGCACGCATCACCATGCCTGGCTTTTTTCTTTCTTTTTTTTTTTTTTGGTATTTTTGGTAGAGAAGGGGTTTCACTATGTCGGCCAGGCTGGTCTCAAACTCCAGACCTTAGGTGATCCGCTTGCTTTGGCCTCCGAAAGTGCTGGAATTACAGGTGTGAGCCACCCCACCCGGCCAGGGGTATTTATTTAATCCCTGGCTCCCACGCTACCCAGAGTGGGGCTCAGGCAGGACCCACCCCCCCACCATGTAAGATGCAAAAATCCTCAAGCAACAGCACCTCTGTCCTGCCAGATGCTGGGAAGAGTCACTTCACCTACCTGTTCATCTCACGCCATCTAAACCCGGAAACCTCCTTTAGTAACATGTTCCAGATGCCTAAGGAGAACCATTGGCTGACCCATTGTTTGAAAAGTCAAGGAAACTAGCAAAATGGATTGCTGCATTTTAAAGGTTTGGTGATTTCTTACCTCCAGCAAAGTTGAGAAATTAACCATTCCAGCTCCTCACTTCATGACCTCTCCAAACTTTAAAGATGACAAGTGTGAATGGCAACCCCACTTCAGGGGGCCTGCAGGTCACGTCGGCTGCAATCCACAAAAATGGATCCATGTTAGAGAGGCCAGATTTAAAATGTCATTTTAAGGTTTTATGGTCAGGCCATAAAACAAAACAGATTTATGATAGAAATAAAATACAGCTCCTTTCCTTAGCGCCTGGTCACAAAAGCCTTCTTTTTTTTTTAATCCTGAGTACCATACACGCTGTGTGATGAGAAACTGCGTCAACCTCCCACCCTATGGGGAAAGAGCAATAGCCTGCCCGCTGGTCCCTCTTTTTTCTATTGGGGCTGTCTTAATTGGTCCCAAGCTGATTTGGAGAGAAAAAGCCTGGGCTTCCCACCTGGAGAAGGGACTTCCATTATGACTGAAGAGCAGGGAATTACTTTGGGGAGGGGAAGTGCCTCCCCCTCACTGCGAGGGCGCACTCTCCTTTGACCCCTTCACCCAATGCAAGGAGCCGTGCTGGAGCAAGACATCTCTCTTGCAAATCAAAGCCTGGAAGCTGCCACCAGCTGCCCCTTCACTTTGCTCCATCCGTTTTTGGTTAACTAATTGAATTTCCCTTTTATATTCTCCATGCTCGCTTCAGGCTGGCAGGCGGCAGTGCCACTGGCAGCCCACTTCTATGTATGAATTGGCTGCCACGCGCCACAGTCAGCCTCTTCGTGAACTCTCTGTGTGCTAGTTCAGAGAGCACTGTTCTACCATCATCCCACCATGGCACTTCCAAATGGCTGGGTATAATTGGGTTCAGAGGAGTTCAAAGCCATGCTCCAGCATCCTTGTATCAAAGCTCATTGAGCAACGGGGGAACCGTGCACTGAAATGCAGGCATGGGGTGAGGAGAGTTATTAGTGGAATACATTCAAATTTGTCTCGCTAGATTCCTGGGTACACAACTGGTTTTTGGTTCAGCCTTTAAGAGTTCAGGTGTGGTCCCCAGGAGAGGGCTCCTCTAATCGCTGTAAAAATATCTCATTTGTACTAATGCACTTTGCCTATTTCATAGCGGATCCTTGTGAGACTAATTTACATTTTTTTTAAATGTCAAGGCTTTCTCCAGAGATTGTTCATTCATTATATTTATTTTCTCGGACATGATTTTAACAAACCTTCCCCTGAAGAGCTTGCAGCTATTAACTTTACCGAGCAGTTGCTCATGAGAGAGTTAAAGGCAAATGGTCTAAGGGAAAGGACAAAGGCAGCACACCTCAGGGGCATTCATCTGCCCCCAAACTCATTTCATTAGTTCTTCCTTCACAGGCCACGACCAGGAAGAGGGAGAGGAAATGCCTGCTGTCCTTCAGTGGGCCAGGAGATTCCACCCACGGCTAATCACCACATTCTGGCACATTCTCATTTTAGTGGGCCATACTTTGGGACCTCAAGAACAGAAATCATGTCAAGGGAGTGCTATCAAGGGATTCAGGACAGGAATGAGGGGAGTATGAATTACATGGGTGTCCGATGGCTGCATGATCTATCCTCACTTAATTAGAGTCTCTTGTCAACTCCACAATGGTAATAGCTCCAGCCCACCCCTTGGGGAATTTCCCTCTTCCCAGAATGCATACTGCCCACCTCCAACGTTTAGAATGGGGGACTCTTACAGTTAAAGTGGTCCTAAATAGCTCCTGAAAAACTCCCTATTCTGTGGAAGAATGTCCCCTGTTACACAACTGTTCAACGGGGGCAAAGAGCAGGAGCACCCTTTCTTTGAATGCCCTCCACACCTAGAAGTCCTCCTTCTCTTAAGACAGTGGTGTCGTTTCTTTAATAGTCCGAATCACTGCAGGATTCTCCCTTCCAGGAGCTGAGCTCTACTGCCAGCATTATCATCATTTCAGTGTCTCCTTTGGAGCAGTAGACACGTATTTACTCTTATTCTCACAAAAATAGCTCCTCCACTGAAACAAGTACACATTTTATGCTTGTTCACCATTCATGCATTCCAAAAATATGCATTAACTGCTTCTAATTGCCAGGACTGTGCCGTGTGCTGGGGACGTAATGGTTGTATATCTCTCCTCACAAAACTCAGAATCCAGGGTTTTTTGTTTGTTTGCTTGTTTGTTTTTTGTTTTTTGTTTTTTTTTGTTTTTTAAATGGAGTCTCACTCTGTTACCCAGGCTGGAGTGCAGTGGCATGATCTCAGCTCACTGCAACCGCCCCCTCCCACCCACCTCGTTAAAGCGATTCTCCTGCCTCGGCCTCTCAGAGGTTGCTGGGACTACAGGTGCCCACCACCACACCCAGCTAATTTTTTTTTTTTTTGTATTTTTAGTAGAGACAGGGTTTCACCATGTTGGTCAGGATGGTCTCTATTTCTCGACATCGTGATCCCCCTCTCGGCCTCCCAAAGTCCTGGGAGTACAGGTGTGAGCCACTGCGCCTGGCCCCTGGGAGGAGTTTGAATCTAGGATTGGAACTATGCTAAGTGCTGTATTTGCCTTGATTTACTCCCCTCTAGAGAGAATGTTTCATGTCCTTCGATGCTTTCCAAATAAGCCACAAAAGCACTGTCCTTCAATGCTTTCCAAATAAACCACAGCGCTTTACCCTCTGGATACCTTCTCTAACCAGGATGCAATTGATACCTGCGGCTGAGAAATGGACACAGATCTTCACATTTGTCTCACTTTTGTTTGGTCTAGCATTTCAGGTAATCCAGCATTCACAGGCACATTGTGGCCCACAATTTCATTTATGTGAAGGAAAACGTACTCTATGTTGTTCTGAAATGGTAGGGGAAGAAAGGTATGGCCAGGGCCGAGGAATGGCTAGACTTAACTGAAGCAATCAATTCCCTTTGGACGATATTAGGGAAGAGGTCGAAACTCAGGCTCCAAACAATTTAGGGGAGAGTCCTTTCAGAACACTGCGCATGCCTCAAACACTGCCCGCTCTGTTCCCCCAGGCAATGCTGGCCATACTTGGAAATCACAGCAGTTGTAAGGTTTTTTTTTTTTCTATGCACCTATTTAGAGCATGTTTTTATTCATAATTAAGGGTCCTTGAAGCATTTACCTAGGCAATTTCAAAACAGACTTAGCAAGAAGGGAAATAATACAAGTCACAAAATTGTCTGGAGCTCCCTTCCTGCTCCATCCTCCAGGACTCGCCATGCACTCAGCCACAGCTAACCTCTCCGTCTTTCCTGACTTCAGG
The DNA here is from genome assembly GCF_009761245.1 of Sapajus apella. NCBI lineage: Eukaryota > Metazoa > Chordata > Mammalia > Primates > Cebidae > Sapajus > Sapajus apella. Next base: position 1,306,731 of record NW_022437045.1, on the reverse strand, counting down.
TAGGAGTGGTTCCATTGTCACTTCTGAGTGATGCTTTCTCTAACTCCATCTAAAGTAGCATGTGTCATCAGCCTCTCTTCCTTACCCTACTTTTTCTTTCTTCTTCTTCTTTTTTAGCAATTATAACTAACCAACATTAGATTGTTTGGTATTTATTTATTTATAAATTGTCTGTATCCTGGAGCTTATGCTCCAGGCGGCCAGCAACTTTGTTAGCCCCTCAATCCTCAATATCCAAAAGAATGCCTTGTATGAATCAGCTTTATGTTGAATGACTGAGAAGTTGAATGGATGATGGGGAAATCTGTTAAATGGAAGAAGAAATACCTGCACTACCCAGTCCCAGACCACAGGGCCTAGGCCAGATGACTTCTCGGTACGCTGCAACAGTCTATGTTTTATATGTAAGTGAAATATTATTTTGCAAATACTGTCCCTTTTAAGATTAGGGAAGGTTGCCACAAACTCTTACTCTAAATTTATGCATGGCACAATGCCCACTTTAAAATTCCACAAATTCCCAGGGCCACCTCTGGCTCCAAGCTCCTTCTTCTTCCACTGAGTCAGTGGGTATGGCATATGGATAATTTCAGGCTTCTCTCTTCAGGGCGCACCTATTCAGCCCTGGAGTTCAAGTTTCCCTAATTTTCACAGAAAGCTACTCACATGCAGCGCTATGGGGACATCTGAGAAGATAAGCAAAAAAAGTCCAGCTGTTCAATCTCCCTGCCACGTGGCTAGGTTCTTATCTCCTCTCTCCTCTCTCTCCAGTTCCCATTTTACAGCTCTTTCCTATCTTCTCCGGAGCAAAGAAATGAATTCTGCTTTCTGATGCAGAACAGCTAAGCAGTTTCCACTGTCTGCCTCCCAACTTAATGCTAGTCTTATCTTTCTACATGGAAAGACTAGTCAAAGGCTTGAGTCCTCACCCTCCTCATCACAGCAGCAGGCAGAATTCTACAGAAGCCCTCCTCCAAGATTCCTGTCCTCTGGTTATTCAGCCAAACACTAGTCAAGAATCTGCTGGGAAGAGGTTTTGAAGTTGTAGTTAAAGCCCAAGTCAGTTGACCTTAAGATTCAGAGATGATCTGGGTGGACCTGACCCAAACAGGTGTGTACTTTGGAATGAGAGCACTTTCTCTGGCTACTAGCTGATGAGGAAGTCAAAGAAATTCAAAGCACAAGGTAGATGGAACACAGTACACGGTTGCTTACTTGAAGATGGACTCTGAGCTCCTTCTTCCACTGAGTCAGTGTGTGTGGTGTATGGGTAATTCAGCTATTCTGGTTACTCAGTCAAACACTCATCAAGGACCTGCAGTGGAATGCAGTGGCTTTGAGCTGATGGAAGCTCATGGCCCGCAAGGAAACAAAGATGTCAGTCCTGTGGCTGCAGGGGATAAAGTTGGCTAACAACCTGAATGAGCAAAGAAGCCCATTCTTCCCTAGAGCCTCCAGATAAAAAACCAGCCTAGCCAACACCTTGATTTTGGCCTTGTGAGACCCAGAGCAGAGGACCTAGGTGAGCCATGCCAGATGTGTGACCCACATAACTGTGAGTAATAAATTCATGTGGCTTTAAGCTGCCACATTTGAGGTAGTTTCTTACACAGCAATAGAAAACTAATACAATCACCATCGTTTTCATCACTTAGCATGTCCCAGGTTCTATGCTAAGCACTTTACATGATTATCTCATCCAATCCTGGCACCAACCACTACTTGGGTAATACAAATATCCTTATTTTAAAGGCCACAGAGGCCTTTCGCATGAAGTCTAGATGTATATATAGTAAGTGGTAGAACCATAATTCAAATCCAGACAGCATGTGTCCAGAGCCAATGCCCTTAACCAATATGTTTTTCTGCCTCCTTCAATTACCAAGTGTCAGGTCCCACCCTGTGGTTTTTACACAAAACTCTTCCTCCTCAGATCCTAACTGGGTATATTTATTTCTTCTTCTTCTTCTTCTTTTTTTTTCTTTCTTCTCTTTTTTTTTTTTTTTGAGATGGGGTCTCCCTTTTGCTTAGGCTGGGGTGCAATGGTGTGATCTCGGCTCACTGCAACTTCTACCTCCCGGGTTCGAGTGATTCTCCTGCCTCGACCCCTACCAAGTAGTTGGATTACAGGTGTCCACCACCATGCCCAGCTAATTTTTGTATTTTTAGTAGAGATGGGCTTTCGTCATGCTGGTCAGGCTGGTCTCGAACTCCTGACCTCAAGTAATCCACCCGCCTCAGCCTCCCAAAGTGCTGGGATTATAAGCATGAGCCACTGCACCCGGCCTATTTCTTAAAATTACCTAATTGGATCATGACTTTTCCCAGGTGAACTCCTGTCTAGTTCCTCATCCCCCAAGAGCAATGTCCACAATGAACTAGAAAAAAAGTTAAAACGTCTGGGTGAGGATCGCAGCATTTAAGAAGTGATGGACCTTTCCATGCATCCCTCAAAGCCTGGCTTTCACCTTCTGCTGTTTCACCAGGGAGGATCTAATCATGGAAATCTGGACATCCCGGCAATTTCAAGCAAACGGATCTTGAGTTCAAATGCCAGGCAAGCCATTAGAAACCTTGTTTTCAAATCACAGATCTGTCCTCGCGGTGAGTTGGGGTGAGTTGCTCACACAGTAAAACTAAAAGGGATGCATGGCTATAGCCACATCTTAAGAGAGAGAGAGAGAGAGAGACAGAGAGAGAGAGAGAGAGGTGTGTGTGCATATGCACTCATGTGTGTGTGTTTAATAAGCAAACACTATTGCTTCCTAAAAGCTTTCTGCATCTTGGTTTTTACAAATCACACATGCTCTTCATGCTGGGCTTTGACATCTAAATCTGGAGCTACCCAGAAAAGTAAGTCCTAAAGGGCATTTTAAAAGTACATTCTGCACTATCCCTTGAGAGTAGTAAGTCCCTCAGCTTTTAAACAGTGAGAACCCCAAATATAAAGATACTCCCTGGAAAATATGCAAGATGTTTCAGCATTATTTTCCAGCATGCAAGAGTATAGCAGCATTTTTCACTGAGAAATTGATAGTAAAAATCAAATACCCCTGTGACTTTAGACATTCCCTACCCTTCCTTGATTCAAGCAAAGTCAACAAATCACACAGATTTTTGGAAGTAGGATAACCCTCTGAGCAGAGAGAAGGCAAATGCAAACGCATTTCGGCTAGGACAGTAATGTGGTAAATGGAACTCTAGCCCATCCCCACCCTCATCACGCTTCCCATTAGGGTAGATCTAGGGTCAATTTCTTCCAGAAGTAGTGCTTATGAAAAAGGGGAAAGTTTTGTTTTGTTTTTCACTTTGGTAGAACTACAACAAAATCCCATTACCTCTCAAACATTCCAGACTTAAGCGAGCTGTCTCAGCAGGTTCACTGCTCCAAATTTCGATCTGATCCTCAAGAATTTTATAAGCCCCATAACTGAAGAGAAAATCTTTGTTTTTGGAGGGGGGCTTATTCCAGTTACCCCTAATAAAAAATATCCAGCAATGACTGGGACAGCAGTTGATACCATCCCAGGTGTAAGTATGAGTCGGGGGATTACAGGAACGGTGCTAGGTCAACATCACAGGGTCAAAAAAGTATGACAGGGAAAGGTTCATGGCAGAAATCAAGGAAGGGAAGACCTCACTATGGGTTTCTCTAGTTTGGATTTCCAAACCCAGACTACAGGTGTTGTTTTTATCATCTCAACTATGAAGGAGTATAGCTTCTCTTAGAATCGTGTATATGTCACATGGAAGGAAGTACATAACCATGTTAAAAGCAGAACTGTGACATCAGTCAGAGCTGGGTTCAAATTTTGGCTTCACCAAATTATGTCAATTGGCACAAATAATTTAACTTTTATGCATCTGCCTTTCTTTTGCTGTACCTTGAAGATAAGAGTGTTACAAGACCAGAATGCAGTCATGTAGATAGTATAATGCTTGGCATGGTGGTTGCATGTAGAATATACCAAATAAATATTGGCTACTATTATTATTTAAAAACAGAATAGTCTCTGACAGCAAGAAAATATATAACAAAGTACCAAGTCTTATGTGGATCACATACATGTGACATACTAAAAATGAATAAAGAAAATGTGAAATGCTAGAGGCTGTGATGAGATGACAGAAATTAGGTAGATGGCAAGGGTCAGAAGATTAAAAATAAAAAAGTAACAAACAGGCCTCTGTGAGATTTTGAAAAAGATATTCCACTGACGTCCAGGTTCTCCTTTCCTGATTTCCAAGATGTAAGAAATAGAACTAAAGGACAGGCATCCCTGTGTGTATTTATGAGCCCTCCTGGTTAGGAGCAGCCATCACTAAGCCAGAATCCTGTTAAGTGCTGTACCACTGCAGCTTCCAGCCCCTTTCGAAATTCGAGTGCTGCTTCTAACCTCCTTCTGTGTTTTTCTAGAACTAAGAGATGGGTAGAAGTCAGAGAGAGGAAACCTGCACCAGAGCACCCTACTATATTTTAGAGACTGGGTTAAACCAGAAATGGATCTGCATCTCCAGTCAAGGCAATACTGGCTAGAGAGAAATCGTGGATTAAAACCCAGAAGGGCAATAAGAAATTCCAATTTCAATTTGCAGTAGGAATATGCAAATTGAAAGACTAGAAACGTACAAAGATGGAAACTTACAGTAGGCACAGATATCAAAAGATAAGGCAAAATAAGTCACCAGTAGGTTCAGCTAACTTGAAGAGCTGGGAATCAGAGGTTAACAAGAAATGGAGGTGCAAAGCAAGATTGCCCAGAGGCAGGGATACCAGCTCTAGCAAATAAAAAGAGAGGACATCAAGTTACACTCAAATTTCAGGCGAACCAAAATAATTGTCTCGATAAATATAATAAATATGTCCTGTGCAATGCTTGGGGCATACTTATACTACAAAGATAACTGGTTTTTCTGAAATTCATATTTAACTGAGCTTCCTGTATGTTACCATCAACTCTATCTAGATACCTAGTTAATTCGCTAGTCATTAAGTAGTTTATGGCAAAATCAGATCAATATTAATGAGATGTCAGAAAAAGAAGTGAATGGCTAGGAATTGCAAAAACAAAAAAGAAAAGCAAGATCGATTATAGTTGTAGATGGCAAAAGCAGGAAGGAGTAGAGATCAGCATCAGAGTTATGAATGTGAAGTCAAAACCAGAACCAATAAAGCAGATAGAGAGCAGGGAATAAGTATTACAGAGTGGATGCTTCACCCTAATGCCTGTCAGAGGATCTTCTTGTCATGGGTTTTCTTTGAGGCTCCAGGGCTTTCCACCCTGATTCTTAGCAATTTCACCTTCCCTCTCCACCTAACAGAAAACCGACACCTTGAAATTTAAATCAAGAGTTACCCCAACAAGTAAGCTTTTATAAGTGCTACTGGGCAGATAGTCTTTCTTGATATGGATAGGCTAGGCTGTCTTTATGCAGAGTCAATAAATATATACTGAATGCTTACGAGGTGTTGGGCAGTGTTCTGTGTGCCTTATATGTTCATCAAGTGTATTTTAGAGGTAGCTCGATTACACCGAATTAACTAGGATTGCATCTTAAGAATGCAAATTCCTAGACTCCATGCCAGCTATAAAAACCTCTAAGGGAATCTGGGAATCTTCACTTTCATAAATGCTTCAAAGGAGTCCTAAATATTTAGAATCACTGATGTACCAACTGTTTAATATAAGCAGGTATGTCAGTGCCTTTGACTTATGAGAAATACATAAGAGAAAAACAAAATGCATAGTCATATCTGCAAAATTAAATGGGAATAGGCTGGTGCCAGGTGACAATAAAGGACTTTGCCAAGCCACTCGGTTAGTAAATGTCTGAGATGGAACTCACATACGGGATTCCCATTTCGAAGTACAGCTCTCATTCCACTACATTCCAGATACCTCAAAATGAGTGTATCTGTTACATGTGTGCATTCGTGAGCACACATCTGCTGTGTGTGTGCAGGTGTGCACCGTTTCAGCACCATGCCTTTGTAAGGATTTAGTAAAGACCACTGTGATGAGGCTGCATGGTGACAATGAGCTTCGACCTTGCTAGGAGAAAGGGACAGAGACATTCATCCTTACAGCTTATGAAGGTCAACAGGCACTGATTCTTTATTCTCAGTCTTCTGTAAGTTTGATTCCATGCTGAAATGTACCTTTATTTCTATGGCTCATGAGACTTAGCTGCCAACAGAAGGTGCTCTTGATTCACAGAGAGAAACTCTGCTCTGAAGAGCGCATGACACAATCCTGTCCGGACACGCCTCGCCATAGCACACAGAAGGGAATCACACTGCCTTCAACAGCACCGTCACTGGGAGATGCTTAAAGCCCGTAATTGGCGACCTGGCTCAATCCTCCCATACCTCTGTGAAACAAAAAGGAGGGAGATGGATTTATTCCCATTTTATAGGTAGAAAAACTATAGGAGAGAAACCAATGGTAATTTTTTTTCCCAAGGCACTAGAGATCAAAATTAGATAAAAACTGAGAACAAACATTCACTCTTTTGCTTCCTCCAATAGATTACATGGAGGTATTTTCTAATTTCTACCTATCTCCTTCTTACATGGAGTACATTGCAACCTCTTTCCCAACTGATCCGCTTCAGCTCCCAAATCAAGGATGGCGGAAGAACAGAAGTTTGCAACGTAAAGGTTCAGAAGGAAGTTAGAATAAAGAACATTCTAATAGTTAGTCAGTGCTCTGTGACTTTCACAGAAGTCAAGTATAATCATAGCCTAGGATTCAACTAATCTCAACAGTAACCTCACCAAAGAAATACCTCAGGTATCATCTGTTTCATTTTATAAAAGAAGAAGCAGAGACTTAGAGGTAGAAGATAAGCTTGCGATACAGCAGATGAAAGTGGCAGGACCTGGAGGACTCAGCCCCCTTCTCAGCCCCAGCTCCAGAGCTCCTACCGCTGAAATGATTTACCGGTGGGTCTGAGAGAGCTGTCAGGCTTGAAGGTCTTTCTCTCATTTGTGTCTGGGTTATATGGATGTGATGCCTCTTTTATAAAAGAACATTTGCCCCCACTCCAAAAACTTTGCAGGACCCAGTGTTTGCTCCTTTGAAAATCCAAAATTCAAGTCCAAGAGCTACGAAAAAGTAAAAGTATAAGAGGTATAGCTGAACAGGAACATGAAACATAACATATCAGATAGGCTTAGATTATTATAAACCTAGATTATTATAGCTTCTTCGAGTTTTTTATAAGTAGGGTTTTTTTAACTCATAAGAAATATTCATATATACATATATATAGACACTCCCTTATAATAAACACAGAAGCACACTGTTCCCAGAATCTTTGGCTTGGCTGAAATATGATGATATTCTTAGTTCTTCATATGGGGGGTGGAAAAAACCTCCGAGCGCTCCAGGCTTTTTATAGCTCTGGCTCATGGGCGGCTTTTGCAGCAGTAGCAGCCCTGGATAGCAAAGGAGCCAAATAATGCTAATGGGGCAAACAGAATGTAATTGCTTATGTGTGCTGGTTATATCCTGAAACAAATTGTTTCTTAATGCTGAGGTCAGACAGGGTTTAATTAGGAGAAATACAATTGGTGTAAAATTCTGCAGCAGGCTGCTTGTTTGGTGTCATGCCAAGTCAACATCTAGTCTCTCCAAATGGAAATTTTCATTAGAGGCCATTGGCAGCCCTAGTTAGGCTGAGTTTCAACTTTTCCAAGTCTCCTGGTAATGTAAACCTGAAACTTAGCATATCTCCTGCCTAATAAAGGGCTGTCCCTCTTGCATTGACTGGCACTTGAGCATGTGCACACTGTCTTTCTCTGTTATTCACATACCCTGCTGCCCCAGTCTCCCCACTAGCAAAATGCATTTCCCACGGGAACTGGGTTCACTGAAATGGTTTTCCTCTTTCCTTCCCCATTTAACCTCCTTCCTGTTCCCATATTCACAATAATCTTCAATCAGCATATTCTTACTTTAAAAACATTTTCCTATGCATCAATCCATCTAATCTTACCACTAACCCTGAAAGGTGAATGGTTTTATATTTATAGGTAGGAGACCCAGCAAAGGTCATGTCTACGATGGACTAAAAGTAGGTCTCAGACCTCTTGGTTTTGAGTCCTGGGCTTAGGCTAAACCACAGAACTCAGGGCTGACACACGCTGAGACATCCACATTTGCCCATGGAAATGAACAGGCACGAAATCATCTCTGTTTATTCTTTTCTTTTTGCTTCATTTTATGTGCTCTCTAGGAAGAAGTAAGAGTGAAAGGTGTTATTATTCAAAGCTGCACAAATTTCCCCAAGACTTTGCAAACACCGTTGATGAGATGTGACCCTTTCTTTTGTGTCCTTTTGAGGCATGTCTTTTCATACACTCTGCGATCTCGGTGGATGCCTGCAGCACTCATCCTGCGATTTACATTCATTTTAAGAGCCTAGATCTTCACACCTTCAAGGATAAGGTTTTATCAGTGTTTCTAATATAAATCTTATGTCTCAAAAGTTGTTTAATTTATTTGGAAAATTCTGCTTCTAGGCTTCTATTGTTTCTCCCTCTTCCTCTCTCTTTTCCTTTCAGCTGAAGGCAGTTTTCATTACAGTGACAAAGACCCACTATGGTAAAGAAAATTGCACAGAGAGATCCCAAAAATCCATCTACCCTATAGAAATCTAAGTCATTTCCCCCTGCAGTATCATATCAGCAGTAACCGTCATGGGTTTCAAGACATACGGGACCAAGTTTTCATTTTGATATGTGACTCTGCTTTGCCGAGTCCCAGACTCCTTGTGAGCTGGACCGCATTTCATTTAGGTGCGGGGCCTCTGGGCCCATGATAATGTGCCCAGTTAGGGTCAAGGTAAAGCTCCGTGCAGGGCAAGCAATTACTAAGCAATCCCTCTTCCTCAGCCCTGCTGAGCCAGGAGGCCATGGGAGATGCCTTTGAAAGGGGAGCTTTCTTAGCTGCCCAGGACTCTGTTCCAGGGTATGTTCTTTTCAAGCCTGGGAGGTATTGGAACTCTTGTGCCATGCAATGTCTAATGCAGATTTCTAGCTAATCTCTATTCCCACAGATTGACATCCTACTTAAGCGACCTTTGGCTTTAAACTACAGATGCCTCTCTTCTACAACAAGCTTATACCAGAGATTAAAAACACTGTTAAGTTTGCTTTCTACACAGTTTAAATTTCTAGTATTTAAAAATTTTCCTATGTTACTATTGTATAGTTAAGTCTTCCATAACACTTGTTCTGAAATTGGGTGTTTGTTCCAGTGCGATGGATAGTCTAGAGAACAATTCAGGCAGAACGTGAATTTTGCATTTGCTGATGCTCAATTTTTTCCCTGAGAAACAGAAAACTGCATGCAGCTGAACTGAGCTGCATAGAAATACACATGCATAAAACTCCAACATCTATCAGCCACTCTGGCTTATAGTGTGTGTGATTCCACAAGCCTATGTTTTTTTATTTTATTTTACTTTAAATTCCAGGATACATGTGCAGAACGTGCAGGTTTGTTACATAGGTATACATGTGCCATGGTTTGCTGCATCTGTCAACCCGTAATCTATGTTTTAAGCCCCTCATGCATGAGGTATTTGTCCTAATGCTCTTCCTTCCCTTGCCCCCACCCCCCAACACGGCCTGGTGTGTGATGTTCCCCTCCCTGTGTCCATGTGTTCTCATTGCCCAACTCCTGCTTACATTCTGTAATTCTCTCATGTTTGTGAGCTTTTGCATTAAAACAAAACACGAAAGCAAGGCAGAACAAAAAAACACCCACTCATTGAACACCCTAAACTTTCTGTATGTCCTGGCTCAAAATGCCAAGCAGTGCCTGCAAAAAAGAAAGCACTATCTGCATTCAAAGATCTTTCATGGAAATTGCCAAGTCCAAAAGTGGCTCCTTTTGATGTTAGTAGGGGCTGTTTAGTGGTTTCAAAAACCCTAATTTCAAATCCATGAAATAATTTCCAGCAGTAATACAGAAGTTAATTAAAGAAGAAGGATATACACTGCATCACATTCCTAGTTTTGATGAATCAGGTATCTCTTTAAATACATACCCTGAAGGACTTTCATCTCAATGGCAGAAAAATATGCCCCAGGATTTCAGGATGCAAAAGATGGCTTTACTGTGATGCTCAGTGCCAACACTGAACCAAGAACAATGAACCACACCCATCCACATCTGCTTCTACAACTTTCCACCTAATTTCAGATAGTCCTCCTTCAACCACTTCACAAAACTCACACTGTACAATTCTTCCAATGCCCGATTCCACAAGCAAACTTCTGTTTGTTTGTTTTTTCTGGACAAAGTGCTGTATTTATTGTATTTATGTATTCCATAAGCATAAAACATGTATGAAACTGTACTTCTATTTTTGACATATCACTGAAAAAAGTTTTTTAGTATTATGTCCCAACCTTACTTTTTTCTTAAGCCTTGTGGATTTTATTGTGCAATTTTTTATGGCACAATGACTTTTTAGGGACACATACGTCTGTTATAGCAGAACTGACTACAGCTGATTCTTTTCTGGGTATTGTCACTGTCTTCAAGTATCAAATATGATGGTTTAGAGATTTCACATCTAGCATGCCCAGAACGAAATTTCTGATTATTTTCCCATAATTTGCTTCACCCACAGTCCTTACCAGGTGAGTTAATAGATGGCTCTATCCTTTCATTAACTCAGTCTAAAACCCCAACCGTTATCCTTAATTCTTCTCTTTGTCTGACTCCACATTCTGATGGCTCTACCTTCAGAATATATCAATTTGTCAACATCCCACTGCTCCCAAGTCACTGGATTACTCTAATAGCTTCTAAATATGTCTCCTTTCTTGACCTTTGCCTGACCCACTTTCTTCATTCACACCTATTCTAAACTCAAGCACCAAAGTGCTCCTTTTAAGCCATAAGTCACATCATGCTACTTTTCCACAGCACTCCAGTGGCTTCCTATCCAACTCCAGGTGAGTGCCGGAGGTTCACAGAACCTATACAGCCCACCTGCCCCAGCCCACCTGAGATTCCTCCCCAGAGTCTCCTTCTACACCCTCTTCCTCTGGATCACACGACCCCAGCTGCCTTTCCTGCCCCTTGCCCTACCTCCCACATGGCAGGCTCATTCTTTCTTCAAAGTTTTTGCTCTGGCAGCTCCTCTGCTGAAATGGGATTCACTGAGGTGCCTACGTGGCTGGTTCAATCTCTCATTCCCAGTCTTCGCTCAAATGTCATCTTCTCAGCACATTCTTTAAACTTGAACCCAGTATCGCCAGTCCCCTTCTCTGTTATATTTTTTCACTAGAATTATAATTTTTATCTTCTTACATTGGTTTCTCATTTTGTTACCCCCTTCCTCCATTGGACTATGTCTCCCGAACCCATGGAGTTTTGTTAGCTTTTCACAGCTGCTTCCCCAGCTTCTAGAACAATGTGTGGCATCTGGCGTTTGCATAATAAATATTGGTTGAATAAATAAAATGAGAGATTGGTCTCTTTGTGTGAGGTAAAACAGGAATAAGGAGGACCAATGAGCAGAAGCTACAAGGAGGTTCAATCTAAAAAATAATAATTCAACTATCCAGGGTGTTTCACAAGACTAGAAAGAACTAGACAAATTCTGTTTCTCTGTTATTAAAGTGTTTAAGGGGTTGGGAAGAGCTCCACCACACCATGAATAGGTGGTGTGCACAGGTTATTGGTGCATTGTATCGCACCCAAGCAGAAACAACATCTTAGGTTTCTTTGTGCAATAAAAGTCTTTCATTATTATTATTAGACTTTAAGTTCTGGGATACATGTGCAGTACGTGCAGGTTTGTTACATTGGTATATATGTGCCGTGGTGGTTTGCTGTACCCATCATCCTGTCATCTAGGTTTTAAGCCCCACATGCATTAGGTATTTGACCTAATGTTCTTTCTCCTTTTGTCTCCCACGCCCCGACAGGCTCCGGTGTGTGATGTTCCCCTCCCTGTGTCCATGTGTTCTTATTGTTCAACTCTGACTTATGAGTGAGAACATGCAGTATTTGGTTTTCTGTTCCTGTGTTAGTTTGCTGAGAATCATGGTTTCTAGCTTCATCCATATACCTGCAAAGGACATGAACTCATTCTTTTTATGGCTGCATAGTATTCCATGGTGTATATATGCCACATTTTCTTTATGTAGTCTGTCATTGATGGGCATTTGGGTTGGTTCCAAGTCTTTGCTATTGTAAATAGTGCTGCAATAAACATATATGTACATGTGTCTTTATAGTAGAACGATCATTAATTCTTTAGGCATATACCCAATAATGGGATTGCTGGGTCAAAGGGTATTTCTGGTTCTAGATCCTTGAGGAATCGCCACACTGTCTTCTACAATGGTTGAACTAATTTACACTCCCACCAACAGTAAAGTGTTTCTCTTTCTCTGCATCCTCACCAGCATCTTTTGATTCCAGATCTTTTCATGATTGCCATTTTAACTGGTGTGAGATGGTCTCTCATTATGGTTTTGATTTGCATTTCTCTAATGACCAGTTATAATGAGCTTTATTTCATATGTTTGTTGGCTGCATAAATGTCTTCTTTTGAAAAGTGTCTGTTCATATTCTTCACCTACTTTTTGATGGGGTTGTTTTGTTTTTTCTTGTAAATTTGTTTAAGTTCCTATAGATTCTGAATATTAGCCCTTTGTTAGACGGATAGATTAAAAAATTTTCTCCCATTCTGTAGGTTGCCTGTTCACTCTGATGAGTTTATTTTTCTGTGCAGAAGCTCTTTAGTTCACTTAGATCCCATTTGTCAATTTTGGCTTTTGTTGCAATTGCTTTTGGTATTTTAGTCATAAAGTGTTTGCCCATGCTTATGTCCTGAATGATACTGCCTAGGTTTTCTTCTAGGGTTTTTATTATTTTAGGTCTTACCTTTAAGTCTTTAATCCAACTTGAATTAATTTTTGTATAAGGTGTAAGGAAGTGGTCCAGTTTCAGTTTTCTGCATGTGGCTAGCCAGTTTTCCCATCACCGTTTATTAAATAGGGAATCTTTTCCCTATACAATGAAAGTCTTTTATTCCTGTTTGTGTTGAATTTCCCAGTATTTGCTTTCATTCCTCAGAAAGGGCTTAGGGTCACTTTCTTTTAACTATTTAGTAATATAGGAAAGTGATTATATTATAATAAAAAATATGCTGTCCCACATATGAGTAACAAATAATACACTTATAGACTGCCTGTCCCATCTCCCTCCAAGGCCTATGGGAAGCATCAAATAGGTTATTTATGCAAGCACTTTGAAAAAGTAAATCTAGAAATACAACATAGACATGGCAACAAAAAACTTGTGTTTAGTGTTCAATATCTTTTTTGGACTATATAACTGCTTTATAGTAATACCATAAAATGCGATTTCATGTACATTAAGGCATAATTATGAATTTTTTCATACCAAAACTGGGGTTGGAAAAGATGGTATTTATTGAAAGAGAAAGTTCATTGTGTTCCCTGGGATGAGAAAACTTATAGATGGTAGTTTGTTGCTGTTACCAAAAATAATATCTCAGTTGACTTGATGCCTTTAGTATAAGCTTAATAATAATATAATATCAATTGATCTGGATAAGCTTTATCAAGATTTGCAAACTTACTTCTATCAGGGAATGGTTCAAAGAAAGGAACTAAAAATGGGTACTTGGGAGTAACAGGAATTTTCAACCTCACTTTCTTAATCTTCTAAGACAGGAGTCCCCAGCCCCTGGGATTGCAGTCTGGTACGGGTCCATGATCTCATGATCTGTCAGAAACCAGGCTGCACAGCAGGAGATGGGCAGTGAGCCAGTGAGCATTAAAACCTGAGCTCTACCTCCTGTCAGATCAGTGGTGGCATTAGAGTCTCATAGGAGGGTGAATCCTGTTGTGAATTGCGCATGTGAGGGATCTAGGCTGTGCACTCCTTATGGGAATCTAACTAATGCCTGATGATCTGCTGTGGAACAGTTTTATCTCGAAATGATTCCCCATTTCCACCACCCTACACCCTTCATGGACACCCCTGTCCATGGAAAAATCGTCTTCCATGGAACCAGTACCTGGTGTCAAAAAGGTTGGGGGCAACTCTTGTAAGACACAGAGAACTAAAGGTATGCCAGTGTGCAGGCTGTTCAATAACCAGCCTGTGTGCAGAGCTGGCTGCTGTACTCTTCCCTGGGAAAGGAAATTCACTTCCCTGGTAAAGATGACACTGAACTAATGAGCGAGGGTTGTTGTCATGGCATTGTTAGTCATTAGCCAGCATGGACAAGCCAGCTGCCTTTGGCATATTTAGCTGAACATGGAGAAAAGCAAGAAAGGCTTTTGCTCCTGTAAGAAGCAGAAGGTGGTGAGCTGCTGAATGCAGTTGGAGCTGAGCCCTGAGAATACCCAGGTAGTCCTCTGTGGACCAGGGTATGAGGAATGAGAAAAAGCCTTCTACAGAGTGATGTTTTTTGGGGGCTGAGAAAATCACAAGTAAGCCTGGGTGAGTGGTGGAGCTCTGAGACTCCTCCTATTTGCATGCAGTTCAGGGAGGAAGAAGCTGTTTAAAGGCAAAGATTTTAGCTGCACTGGGAGCTTTGGCCTTTTCAGTACAGAGACCCAAGAGACTGCCCGTCAAAACAGAAGTCTCTTGCTAAAACTACCTAGCTGGGAAGGCCTGGGCAGTCACGAGGGGCTGGGATGGGAGAAGGGGGGCCATGCAGGAAGGGCAAACCCACCACAGCCACAGAGTCTGGGTGACATGCAGACAGAGGGAAAGTGGGAGCAGGACACAGGGGGAGGAAATAAAAAAAACAGACAAGTGGCTGTGTGTCTCCAAGTGGATTTCCCCCTGGACAGCATACTGCAGCGATGCATATTATCTTTTAATTCATTAATTCCATTTTACAAACAAGAAAGTGAGTTTATTTGCATTTTCCCTAATTACGTCTTCCCTATTCCCTGTCCTATCCAAGTCTCTCGTGGTGATTCCCACTGCGAGATCAGCCCGCACCAAGCAACTGTAGGGTATTCTGCTGTTTCTTTGCTCTTTCCTTTTTAAAATCGAGTCAAAGCCCCTTTCCTTCAGTAATCCCCGATGTTCCCTCAGGAGCAGAGTTAAGATTTAATTGTGAAATTTGCATAGTAACTCAGCAAATAAATTCTCCCATCTCTCATAGACCTTTCACTGCAGAGGGCCATTTTAGTTATAAATCACTTACTTCTCCGTTCACGACTGCATCAGCATTTTGTGCCCCTGAGCAAAGCGAAAGGGGAGAATATCCAATGACAGACACACCGAGTTGGTGTTTGGCTTTCGTGTCTCTTGCAGGGCAGGGTAGAGATAGAGGCTGGAGGAGGGAGTGACTGGCAAACACCATCTTTCCACCTGCTGCTTCTCTAAGGAAAACCCATGTGGGAATGACCTGGGCCTTCGACCCACACCCAGGAAACCACACACCCCCAGTTCCCTTTCAGCAAGCGTCATGCTAGGAAATCCAAAGAAGGAAGCTGAAACTGCATCCAGGCGCGAGAGACTTTCCCCACCTAAGTGACACCCTGAAATTGCCCACAGCACAGACGATCACAGTAAAACATGGGGGGAATGAATTTGACAAGCAATGCTCTAAGGAGGGTTGTACTCCTATGGCAATATCAAGGCTGCGGAGGAGAATGTGTCCCCAATCCAGTCCAAGTCCACCCGGAGGCTTGAGTTCCATTTGGGACTCAATCTGGAAAGGTTTGTGAGGTTTTTTCTTTTTTCTTTTCCCAGGCTGAAAACACTCTCAATTCTGGACTGTTCCAAAGTGTTGTAAATATGGTTGTTTTGGCCAATTCAAATTAAAACAATTTTACCAGAGCCCAGGAAATTTTTCTATATTATCTTTGCAGGTTTTATCTTACTGTCCCAACCAGATCCCCCTTTCTAGCATGAGTCAGACCTGAGTGTGGCTTAGATTACACAGGACAGTCACAGCATGTTGCACAGCTGAGATAATGAAAGAAAGAGGGGAGTATCAGGAAAACCAGAAAAAAATACAAGAACGTCTTAGGAAAGGGGGAAGAAGTATGTTTGAGTAGTCACTCTGGATATCCAATATCTCTGCCTAGAAATAGCAGAATGTGAGTGATACTGACCCCAGGCCACTCTTGGACCTGCGGAGCGTCCCGTGGTCCCTTAATACTTTCCACTCTCCAAGAAGGAACCCTGCCTGGCACAAGCTGCTGATTTGGATTATCAGAGGTTAAACTGCTAATGAACTGAAGTCTGATAATCTCATTTTAAAGAATGTTGCTACTCTTTCAGGAAAAAATTTACAAAGAACAAATAAGGAATTTTATGCAGATAAATTGCATTCACCTAAAAATTTGAAGATTGCTGATCAAACGCAAGCCCTGTAGTCATATTTCTTTCAAACAACTGATTTCAGTTCCTTATTTATTCTGTGGCTGATCAAAACATGGTGTCCTAATTTTCAAGTTATGCTTGTCAGCCCCAGGAGATTAGTGAAAATTTGAATTCCATAGATGAATCAGCAAGTCAGCATCTCTCACAGATGTGTATCTCCCCACCGACATACACCAAGTGGTCCTCCGATATAAGAGTTCCCTATTCTTCTCCTTTCCTAAATCTCCAATGTAAGCCAATGACAGGTTCTAGCATTGAATCAAAACTGCCTTTTCCTCCTGATTCTATAACTAAATCAATAATGTTTCCCAGGAAAATGTTATCACAAGAAATCATAATGAATATAATACAGCTAGCTAGGAAAACAATGCCTATTTGAAACCAGCACCAGGCATGTGAGTGAATACCGGTAATGTTATATTCAAATCAGGAATAAGAAAAGGTGTCTGTTCTAGTCTGTCAGTCATTTTTGTTTTGGAAGTACTGGCTAATGTAATGAAACAGTAAAAAGCATCAAATAAACAGAAGCATCAATAATAGGTGATATCATTTATAAGTGATATGACTATATGCCTAGAAAATCCAAAACAATAGCTAAAATTAATAAGAATTATTGTTAAGCTAACAGGAAAGTATGATATGTTTAAAAAGCATTCTATTTGCTTTAACATGGTACGTAAAATATGGACAAATAGAAAGAAATAGAAGAAGGCTAGAACAGCAAAGAACGTTTCCCTGGAAAACTCTGGAGAATCTCGCAGTTCCAAAACTCAGTAACAGAAGTTAGAAATAGGACAAAAAGCCCAAACACAGGAAGATTAATTGAAAAAATATACAACAGTGACTCTTCTTACCCCTCATTCCTATTCTGGCAAAGGAATCTCTGACAACCAGGCATTGAAGGCCACCATCTCTTCATGAAAAGACAGGTCTTGATTAAGAAGAATGCATGGTTGTCACTTACAAAACAAATCCACCCTCATGTCAGTGGTCTCAAAGCTTAATCACCACTTCCCCATTGCATCTAAAGCTGCTAGTCCTCAAGCCTTGCCCATGTACGAGACAGACAAGGACTGCAGTCAACTTTACAAATGCTCAATCCAGGACAGGAGCAGATCACTTGAGAAAGAGTGGAACTTGAAAGAGAAAGACAAGATAGCAACATAGAACATGCATGAAGGAACAAATCAAAAGAAACCAAAGAAGCATCGAGAGAAACAATAGCCTCTCATTAGTACCTTCAAAGAAATTAAGAAGATGATAATTTACAAAACAGCAACAGCATGACAAAAAAAATAAGAACAGAAAAAAATACGATAGGAAAACAAGAAAGATCTCTTGGCAGGGCTCATGCCTATAATCCCTTTGGGAGGCTGAGGCGGGTGGATCACTTGAGTTCGAGAGTTCCGAGGCCAGCCTGGGCAACATGGTTTGGGTAACTAAACCCTATCACTACCAAAAAATACAAAAATTAGCCAGGTGTGATGGTGCATGCCTGTAATCCCAGTTACTCGGGAGGTTGAGGTGGGAGAATTGCTTGAACTGGGGAGGCGGAGATTGCAGAGAGCCAAGATCACACCACTGCACTCCAGCCTGGGCAACACAGCCAGACCCTATCTCAAAAACAAAAACAAAAACAAAAAACAAACAAAAAAAGAAAAAAACAAAGAATCTCATATGACAGTTACAAGATAAAAGAAGCATTCTCACACAAAATAAAAAGCAAAATGAAAACATATGAGGTAAAACAACAAGTGACAGAGTTGATCCCTTCAAGAGGCAAAATAGCCAAGAGGAATTTAAGAATGAGAACAGAGAAAGCAAAAAGGAAGACACTGAAGAAATGACACAATAATGGTTTCTTGGAGCTGTAGAAAGAGTGAGTCTCCAGGGTGAAAGGGTTCCCTGCGCAGCCCAGCAGAATGACTTCCAACACAACCACAGTCTCATCAGAACACCAAAAATGAAGAGACCACTTCAGTAGCTTCCAGAAGAAAAAAGCAGGTCACAGAAATGGGAATTAGATCCGTATCTGTTGCCTCACTGGGAACACTGTATATAAGAATATAAGGGAACTTAGCCTATTCTATTCTAAAAGGAATTGTAATTAACACCTAACTCTATGCGAGGCAACCATGCCCCTACCCTGGTGGAGGACGGAAGAGACACTCTTGGAAAGAGTTTGGAACCGAATATTCTTTGGACGCAGGGATACCAGGCACTGCTTGGGCCAGGATTGGGGGACATCTCACAAATAGGGTTTGAGTGAAAGCCTGCACACCAACAATGAGGATCTCAGACCCTTCCCCAATTGTATTCCCCAGGATACTGGTAGAGAAGCTTTTATTTTGCAGGTGGAAGACTGGAGGGTTTCTCTCCAACGGAAATGATGAGCCCAAGAAGAAAAAGAAACTAATATTTCAAGTACAACCAACAAAAAGGCTGGGTTTCTACCCTGGCTCCCTAGGGAGAGGGCCACTCTTAACAAGCCCACAGTTTTCAGTGTCTTGCCCTTGTACATGAGAGAACTCAAAGGGATCACCAGACATTTGAGGGAAGCTGCAACATGAAAGAGAGAAACCAAACCACTTGAAAGGAGATTTACCATAAAGACATAATGAATACAAAGAGGATGGGGAAAATAATTATCTTAGTGAGATAAGAGGAGACATTAATCCTTAAAACAAGGAACGGAAACCGTAAAAATAATATTCAGTAAGAAAAATATTTTATACGCTAAATTATGACAGCAGAAAATTAGAAAACATATGAATAGAAGATGTGAAAAATAAGCTTAGTAAATCTCCCAGAAAGTAGAATTAAAAAGGTAAAGAGATAACCAACTTTAAAGGACATGAAATTAGAAAATCAAATCCAGAGTGTCCAGTGTCTAAATATTGGGACTTCTGAAAGGACAGAGAAAAAAGGGAAGATTTAATAAGGGTGCTTGGATATTCATTTCTACCTTGAGAAATACCATCAAGCGTTCCGCCCATTAGATTAAAAGATGCCCACACTTATTTATATAATTTTGACATTATGTTTGAAATACACACCAGGGGAAAAAAAAAGAATCGTAAAAATTTCTAGGGAAAAAATAAGCAGGCCATACATAAAGAGAGCTGGAAAAGGAGTAATAATTGACTTTTCCAAAGCAACACTGGAAGCTGGAAGACAATAAGAAAATTCCTTCAGGGATCTGGTGGAAAATTATTTCTAACCTAGAATTTTAATTCAGCCAAATTATTAATGGAGTGTGAGGGTGGCATAAAAATATTTTCAGATGGGACAAATGCATTCATGGGATCTTAGTATGCTTCTAAAGGCTGTGCTTCACCAAATAAGAAACAAACCAAAAGAGAAGAAGACACAGGGCTCAGTGAACAATTGCACTGGGAGTTTCCTGGAGGAAGGCCCAAGGAGGACTCAGGAGGACCGCTGTCCATCCGGCCCCAAGACCCAGTGGTCCACACCGGGACAGAATGACTTTCTGAGAGAAACAATTTAACAGATAGATTTGCCGACGTATTGAGAAGAGTTTATAGTTGCATGTATAGTTTGTTGATTAATGAGAGGCTTACAGAAAAATAAGTGAAACAATATGGAAAAGTAGGGGTAATAGGTATTAATAACTCCAAGGGAGTTTGTTAAAAACAAAGAAGACAGCCATTTATGCTAGAAGACTGGTAGGACCAGCTAAACACATGTGCCTCTAATTTGTAAACTGAGTGGCTATAAATTAAGAATGTTTTAAATCTCTTTAACAGTCATCTTCTCAAGTATCCTGGATCACTTTTTTTGTTTGTTTGTTTGTTTGTTTTTTGAGACAGGTATTCATTGTGTCACCCAGGCTGGCGTGCAGTGGTGCCATCATGGCTCACCACAATCTTGACTTTCTAGGCTCAAGCAGATCCTTCCACCTCAGCCTCCCAAGTAGTGGAGACCACAGGTGCATGCCACACCCAGCTAATGTTTGTATTTTTTTGTAAAGGTGGAGTTTCCCTATGTTGCCCAGGCTGGTCTTGAACTCCTGAGCTCAGGCGATCCCAGGCCCCCCTGCCTCAACGTCCCAAAGCGCTGGGATTACAGGCATGAACCAACACACAATGATCATCCTTCATAAAATCACAATCTCCCTCATTCCCCACACCTTTATTTTATTTGTTTCACATCGCCACGTGAGACGGGCTGCAGTTTGTTTATACATAGTTTCTGTTCCTCCACCCAGATTAGAATGTAAACATCAGGAAATCAGAGACTTCACTCTCATTCATTATCAAATGGCTAACACCTAGAGTATTAAATAGAACAAATTAGTTACTCAATAAATAGTTGTTAATTAAAGGACATAAAATTCCATTCTACATTGGACATTTTCATTGTTTAAGAGGTTGACATTTATTTATTTTAGGTTTTTTTTTTCAGCTTTATTGAGGTGTAATTGACAAATCAAAATTGTGTCTATTTAAAATGTACAATGTGATGATTTGATATATGTACATACTGTGGAACAATGACCACAGTCAAGTTATTTAACACATCTGTCACCTCACATAATTACCACTTTTTTGTTTAATGACAACACCAAAGGTCTACTTTTTTAAGCAGATTTCAAGTATACAATACAATTTTATTCATTATAGTCACCATGCTGTACTCTAAATCCCAGAATGTATCTACCTTATAACTAACAGTTTGTATACTTTAACCAACATCTCTCTATTTCCCCAACCCCAGCCCTGGCAACCACCATGCTACTCTCTGCTTCTGTGAGTTCCACTCGTTCAGAGTCCATGTATAAGTGAGATCATAGCAATACTTGTCTTTCTGTGTCTAGTTTAATTTGCTTAGTATAATGTCTTCCAGGTTCATCCATGTTGTCACTAATGGCACGACTTCCCTCTCTTTTATGGTTGAATAAGATCTCATTGTGTGTGTGTGTGTGTGTGTGTGTGTGTGTGTGTGTGTGTTTGTGTGCACGCGCTAGCCACATTTTCTTTATCCATTCATCTGTCTGTGGACACTTAGGCCATTTCCATATCTTGGCTATTGATTTTCATGCTGAAATGAACATGGGGTATAGATATCTCTTCAAGACACTGATTACCTTTCTTCTGGATATATAGCCAGAAGTGGCATTTTGGATCACATGGTAGTTCTATTTTTAACTTTTTGAGAAACCTCCATACTGTTTGTTTTTATTTTTGTCTTTGAGACAGAATCTCACTCTGTTCACCCAGGCTGGAGGGCAGTGATTGATTTGCATTTTCCTAATTAATGATTAGTGATATTGAGCACATTTTCATATATATCTTGGGTATATCTCAGCTCACTGCAACCTCTGCCTCTCAGGTTCAAGCAATTCTCCTACCTCAGTTTCCCAAGTAGCTACGACAACAGGTATTCATCACCACAGCCAGGTTTTTTTTTGTTTGTTTTTTTTTTTTAAGTACATACGGGGTTTCACTATATTGGCCAGCCTGGTCTCAAGCTCCTGACCTCAAGTGACCCATCTGCCTTGGCCTCCATACTGTTTTCAATAGGGGCTGTACCATTTACATTTCTACCAACAGTGTACTTGGGTTTCCTTTTCTCCACACCCTCACTAACAATTGCTATCTCTTGTCTATTTTATCAGAACCATCCTAACATGCATGAGATGATACATACTTCATTGTGGTTTTGATTTGCGTTTTCCTAATGATTAGTGATATTGAGCACATCTTCATATATCTCTTGGCCATTTATATGTATTCTTTGGGAAAAATGTCCATTCAGCCCCTTTGTCCATTATTTAATTAGATATTTGTGTTTTTTGTTATTGAGTTGAAAGTTCCTTATATATTTTCAATATTAACTGCTTATCAGATATATGGTTTACATACCTTTTCTCTCATTTAGTAGGTTTCCTTTTGATTTTGTTGTTTCTTTTCCTGTGCAGAAGGTTTTTAGTTTGATGTAGTACCACTTAATTTTTTTTTTTTTTTTGCTTTTGTTGCCTGTGCTTTTTATGTCATAGCCAAAAAATAATTATTAAGATCAATGTCAAGGAGCTTTTTTCTTAAGTTTTATTCTAGGAGGTTTATGGTTTCTGGTCTTACATTTAAGTCTTGCGTCCATTTTATTTTTGTGTATGGTGTAAGATAAGAGTTCAATTAAATTCTTTTTCCATGTGGGTATCCAGTTTTCCCAACACTAACTGAAGGATTGTCGTTTCCTCGTTGTGTATTCTTGGCACTCTTATCAAAGATTATTTGACTATATATGTGTGAGTTTATGTCTGGGCTCTCTACTATGTTCTATTGGTATGTGTGCCTGTTTTTATATCAGTACCATACTGTTTACTATACTTGGTAATGTAGTTTGAAATCAGGAAATGAAATGTCTTCAACTTTATTCTTTTTTCTCAAGATTTCTTTTGTTACTTGGGGCCTTTTGTGATTTCATACAAATTTTAGAATTGTTTTTTCTACTTCTATGAAAATGTTATTGAAATTTTTATAAGGATTGTATTAAATCTGTATATGTGTGTTGTATAGGCATTTAAACAATATTAATTCTTACAATTCATAGACAATGGATAGCTTTTCATTTGTGTGTGTCTTCTTCAATTTCTATCATTAATGTCATAGTTTTCAGCATACAGGTCTTTCATCTCCTTTGTTAAATTTATTCTCAGTATTTTATTCTTTTGATGATGTTAGAAATAGATTTTTTAAAGTTATTTATTCAAAACTTGTTGATGTATAGGAATAACTTATTTTTGTATGTTGATTTTGTATCCTGAAGCTTTACTGAATTCATCTATTAGTTCTAACAGGTTTTTGGTGGCCTTTTAAGGGTTTTCTATACAAAAGACCATGTCATCTGAAAACAGACAATTTCACTTCTTTCTTTATGATTTGAATGCCTTCTATTTCTTTTTTCTTGCCTAATTCCTCTGGCTACTACTATGTTGAACAGACATGGTAAGAGTCAACACCCTTGTCTTGCTCCCAACCTTGCAGAAAAAGCTTTTAGCTTTCCACTGTTGAGTGTAATGTCAGCTATGGTCTTGTCCTATGTGGCTTTATTATGTTGAGGTGCACTCCTTCTATACTGACTTCGTTGAGAGTTTTTATCAGAGAAAGATGTTGAATTTCGTTGAATGCTTTTTCTGCATCTATTGAGATGATTATATGAATTTTATCCTTCTTTCTGTTAATGTAGTGTATCACAAGTATTGATTTCCTTATGTTGAACTATCTTTACACCCAGAGATAAATCTTTCTTGATCATGGTATATTATATTTTTAATGTGATATTGAATTTGGTATTTTATTGGGGATGTTTGCATCTCTGTTTGTCAAGGATTTTGGCCTATAATTTTCTTTCCCTGTGGTGTGCTTATCTAACCTGGGTTTGAGAGTAATGCTGGCCATGTAAAATGACTTTGGAAGTGTTTCCTTCTCTTCAATTTTCTGGAAAAGTTTGAGAAGGATTGGTGTTAATTCTTATTTACATACTTGGTGGAATTTATCTGTAAAACTATCTGGTCCTAGGCTTTTCTTTGCTGGGAGGTTTTTGATTACCAATTAAATCTCCATATGCATTATTGGTATGTTCAGATTTTCATGTCTTCATGATTCAGACTTGGTAGATTTTATGTTTCCAGGAAATTATTTACTTTTTCTAGGTTATCCAATTTGTTCATCTGTAATTGTTCATAGCAGTTTCTTATGATCCTTTGTACTTATGTGTTATCAGTTGTAATGTACATTCATCTCCTCTTTCTTATTTTATTTGAGTCTTCTCTTTTTCTTAGTCATGTAAAGGTTTGTCAATTTTGTTTATCTTTTAAAAAAAATAACAGTTTTGATGGTATTTTCTTTCCTTGTTTTTTTTTGTTTTTTTTTGTTGTTGTTGTTGTTGTTTGTTTGTTTGTTTTTTTTGAGATAGGGTCTCACTCTGTTATCCAGCTGGAATGCAGTGGTATGATCATGGCTCACTGTGGCTCAACTTTGAACAATCCTCCCACGTCATCCTTTCAACTACAGGCATGACTGGATAATTTTTAAAAATTATTTTGTAGAGATAGGATCTCACTGTGTTGCCCAGGCTGGTCCCAAACTTTTTAGCTGAGGCAATCCACCCAAGTTGGCCTCCCAAAGCTCTGGGATTATAGGCATGAGCCACTGTGGCCAGCCTTGCTGAGCTTTCCTATTGTATTTGTAGCTTGTGTTTTATTTATTTATTTTTGCTCTAATTTTTATTATTTCCTTCCTCCTTCTAGCTTTGGGCTTTGCTTTTCCTAGTTACTTGAGGTATAAAGCTAGCTTGTCGGTTTGAGATCTGTCTTTTTCCTTAATGTAGACATTTATTGTCCCAAACTTCTTCCTTAGAACTGCTTTGGCGGCATCCCATAAGTTTTCTATGTTGTGTTTCCATTTTTGTTTGTCTGAAAATATATTTTTATCTTTCTTTTGACTTTTTCTGTAACCCATTGGTTTTTCAGGAATGTGTTAATTTCTACATATTTGTGAATTTTTCTATTCTTTTCCCATTGATTTTTAGTTTCATATCATTGAGGTCAGCAAAGATTCTTAATATGATTTTCATCTTCTCCATTTTTTAAAAAACTTATTGTGGTCTAGCATATCTATATGAGTCCTTAGCATATACTTCATAAATTATTACATAAACTTACTTTTTATTTTGATATTACTTTTTTTCTTGCTTCTAAAATCAGAAGAAGAAATGTAAAATTGCAATTTAACATACTTTAACTGAACAGCTCTATGGCCTGTAAAAAAAAAAAAAAAACTGCAACTTCAAAATCTCATAGAACTTTACCATCATGAGGTGTCTACCTTTCTAACCAAACAATTCCATGTGTAGACATTTTAAAAATGCCAGGACTCTACTGGAAACTATAAATCTCTTGCATGAGAGTTATTTAGTAAATTATGTCAAAGAGCAAAAAATAAATAAATAAATAAATAAGAACAAGAATTATCTGCATCTTTGCCTGTAAGACTTTTATGTTCAATAGTATTTACTAAATTTATGAGGCCCTAGGTTTGGCTTTAAAAACCAAACTAAGAAAACAAAATAATTTTGATGAAAACATCTTGGACTCATGTTGGGGAAAAGGTAAAACCCAAAATAGCACAAATCTGCTCAGCTAACTAATGTAACACCAGGCTATTTATATAATTCTTAGGGCAGGCAATTCTTTTTGAAGTAATTTTTTACCCCCAGACCCCAAGATAAATTAAAAGAAGAAAGGCTGGGTCAGAATACATGCAAATTTGGGGTACACATTTCATTATGAACATGAGATTGGTTGACTTAAGCAATTCTGCTTTAGTATTTCACTAATTAGGTAGGGGACAGTTCTGATTGTGATGAGATTGTCCCACTCTATATCAGATTTCCTAGGAGACACATTAATTAAAGCGATTCTCCTTTCTCATGAACTAAAACTTTATGGAGACTAAGTGTACCTCCCCCACCCTCATCCTGTCACACACTCAACTCTGTGTCTCCCTCTTGAGAAAAAGAGTGACAGAAAATAAATAAATAAATAAATAAAATAAGAGGCAGAAATAGCCCTGCAACTCTGGCAAGCTTGTCCGAATATTTTTAGAAAATTCCAGACAGCACAGATACAATAAATCACTGATGGCTCAGAAAGACATGACGTGACAGATCTTGCTATAACCAGAGAAGGAAATACCATCAAACAAAAACTTTCTAAATGTAAATGTACAAACTGCATGCAAATGCGTGAGCCAAAGAATTACATGATAAACAGGTAGAAGGATTAAAACTAGGTATGTATCATCCCTTCCATATCTCCTCAGGACATCATTCAAAATAAGATGCTCTAGCATAGCTCTATGAAGAATAGAATCACAAATATTAAATAAATCCATATGACAATGGGATTGGGCATCTAATGTGGATTATGGCACAGGACCCATGATGTGTCTGCCGCTATCAACCCCCTTACATCGTGGGAAGGACCATAGAACCAGGACACAGCAGGAAGAAACTATTCTGTCTTCTCCCTCACTTCCCCCCTTTTCTATCATGACCATCAAGAGGCTCGTAAAAGTTCACGCACACACCTGAGATGTTGGGATGTGACACGTGGAGAGGGTGCAGTGAGGCAGGAAGAGCGTAGAGTGTGGAACAACATTAATCAAGGCTTGCATTGTGTTTCTGTGACTTCTTATCTGTCATTTCCTAAACAGTTTCTGGCCATACTTCCTCATCTTTACAATGCAAATAATAATGTAGACTTTGCAGGTTTTTGAGCCAGTAAGACAATGGAAATTTCTCAAAACAGGGCTCACAATGGTAACCACCAGCAGCCAAATCCCAAGAGTACTCCTCTCACAGTCCCCCAGTCCACTCAGTCTGCTCAGCATGCTCTAGGAATGAAGGAGTAAAGAGAATAAACAGAAAAGAAGAGGTCAGAAAACTCCATATATAGTTATTAAGCAATCTAAAATGAATATCTTGTTGTTCAGTTAGCAAATATTTATTGTCCACTACATGCCAAAAAATAATCTCTATTTGTCAGACTCCTAACCTTATCCAACATGACTACCATGAAAGATAGGTGATGATTTGCTGGGTTAGTCACAATTCGAATTAGTTAGAAGTGTTTATTAACTGTATGTATTGGATTGATGTCCATTTCATTGCATATTTAGAGAGAGATAAAGAGGGAGGAGGGGGAAGAAAAAAAGAGAGAGACAGAAACAGAGAGAGGAGGTGACCTGTATGTTTAGGGATCTTGAAGCCAAGGCAGCAACAGTTATTAATCTCTAATATGTATTCCTGACTCCCTAAGAACATATCTGATTATAAAAATGAGCATGCAGAAGGCTGTCTGGATAGTCACAAGGGAATGCTGAATGGTTAAGGCTCAGATAAAGACCTCCAGAAAATTCCTTTTATTGGAAAATTGCACTCAAAAACAGAGAAATAAATTGGTGATAAGGCCTCACCACCTAGTTTGCAGAATTGAGACTTTTACAGATTTTATTGGCCATCTCCATTATTTGCCTGGTAATTTTCTCTTAAACCTTATTCTGGCATGAATTTTGGATTGTTTCAATTCTGGAACCACCAAGGAATAATGGCATACTCACAACAAACACCGTTTGAAGGAAACCCAGGAAGACCCATGCAATAGATTTCTGGGACTCAACTTAGAAGGCATGGTGGTACTCTTCACTATATGTCTGCAGTGATTTGTGGAATAAATCCCTCAGTTTTACTAATCCTACTTTCTTTTATTATTAAAATAAAAGTAATTATTCTTATGGTCTTGCCTAAGAGAAAGCCATGAGCACATACCTGCCAATTTTATAAGGAGGCTTTAAGAGATCAGGAGGAATAAAGACGGGTGGACGGATGAGAGCACTGGCTGTTACTGCTGCCCCATCTGCTAGAGACTAGAGTATTAAACAGTCCAGTCACAGACTGCTGCTAAACCTGTAGGCTCTGACAAGAGAGATACATATCTTCTCATTAATGTTCTGTAGTAAAACCAGGGTAAGAATTCAGAACTACCACACAAAGCTGACAAGAGAGAGGAGAACTGGTCTTACCAGGAATGTTGTTGGGGCTCCACTGGAGAGAGAAAAATGGAAATCAGAGTGGGCAGGTTTTCCTGGCAAGTCCCTACATAAGAGGCAATAGGAAGCTCCTCTTCTCTAATTCTGTCTGAAACCAGGAAGAGGCATGGTGCAAGGGAAAGCTTTGATAGATGGCCTAAGGGTTTTCTTATTTCTCCTAACCCATTTTCCCAGCCCTGCTGTCCACCAGGCTCAGCAAATCACACATTTGAATCTGTCTCTGGGTTGATCTCTCATGGTAAATATCTTTCGGCTCCAATTCAAATCATTTTGATGCCTAGAAAGAGATATTACCTGTTACAAAGTCACACCAAGATTGTTTCCAGCCTAAACACTTCTTTTCCCTAAACCCAGGAACTCGTGTCTGAGATGTCTTTAGCTTAAAAGTCACATAGATGAAAGAAACACAGGTTTGATAGAATCTAAAATTGTATAGACATAATTTCTAAGACACGTTCTTTAAGGTTTAGTAAATCCAGCTGTCCAAACGTCCTAGGCTGTGTTGATCTCCAAGTATTTCTGGGGAAAGCATAATGTCTATTAGTCCACTTGCCTGCTTCCTTAGCTCAGGGTTTAGGAATAGACAAATTATCCCCTCTGCAAGTCTGTTACAAGGCAGGCCTTTCCTGGCCTCACTTCTTCTGCAGCTGGGAAGGGGTCTAGGAACATGGGGATACTAACTATGACACTAATACATACCTGCCAGAAATAACTTTCCTATAATAAAGACGTATTTATTTCTGTATTAGGAAGCTTGTGGCTATTTAGAGACTTTTTTAAAGGCCTTTAAGAAAAGATAGATAAAGGAAAAATGAGTGCACAAAATAAAAGTGGGTGTTCAAATGATTTCAGTTACTTTTTTGAGGGAAAACTTGGTGACTATATATGGCCAAATGGAAAATCCCAATATGGATTTTTAGAACTGGCTAAGAGATAGAAACTAAGCAGCAGAAATCAATGGTCATTTCTCAGCTTCAGACAAAGTTAATAGTTACTGCCTTAAGAATCTGATTATAGTTAATCCTCTAGTGCTAATTTTCTTCAATATATTTATTAACAACCTGGAAGTATAAAATGTGCTGATAAAAAATAATTACACAGTCTGTCAAGGCTCAGAGAAATTGTGAGCAGGGAAGAAATAAGTCACAAAGATGGCCAAGGAAAGAAATTCAGCTTAGCTAAGGGAAATTGATGCCCCACTGGAAATCATTTTCAATAATCTTCCCCTAATCCCTTAAAGTGAATAAGTTGTTAGGCAGATGCTGTTACATGTAGCAAAAGCACAGTCCCCCCTGATTTGAAGGACCAAGTTTAGTTTTAGCCAAGTTAGTTTACAAAAGACACAGGAGAATTCAGAATTAGCCTAAAAAAGCTGACCCAGGTAACAACAACCACCACCAAAAAAGCTTAGATATGCTCTTCTGGGGAGGGTCGTTAACCTGTAAGTTCAAGAGGCTATATGTAGTGATACAGTTTAGCCCTGTGTCCCCACCCAAATCTCAACTTGAATTGTAATAGTCCCCATGGCTCATGGGAAGGACCTGGTGGGAAGGTGACCAAATCATGAGGGTGGGTTTTTCCCATGCTGTTCTGATGTTAGTGAATAAATCTACGAGATCTGATGGTTTTATAAAGAGTAGTTTCCCTGCACATGCTGTCTCTTGCCTGCCGCCATGTAAGATGTGACTTTGCTCCTCATTCACCTTTTGCCATGATTGTGAGGCCTCCTCAGCCATGTGGAACAGTGAGTCTATTAAACCTCTTTCCTTTATAAGTTACCCAGTCTCAGGTATGTCTTTATTAGCAGCATGAGAACAGACTAATACAATGGACTCCAAAGAACTGGAGTGAATTATTATTATAGTAATAATTGCTGTACCTTAACTATACCTTGAATGACTCATCGTGAGTGTGGCTATCATGAAATATTATATCTGTAAACTGTACCCCTCAAGATAGGGCAATGGTGTCAGCATTAACAATTGGTAGAAGACTCATCTATTAATAACAAGTCTTCAACAGAAGGGGGAAAGAGTTGAAAGCTAGCCAGTGCAGCCTTTCCTTTGTATTCTCATCGTATTCTTGCTCTGCTTAGGCACTTGTGGGGCTTCATAGGACCTCTCAGAAAGGACCATGTTCAGGAACACTGTTTTCCTACCAGCCAAATATTATTTAATTAATTTAAGATTGAGTGTTTGACCCTCTAACTTTCCAGTAACAGGGCTGAGCTATGTTTTCCTTTTTGTTTTTAGAAAATAGAGAGAAAAACAGAGAAACTACAGATATATAAGTAGACCTACTCACTTCACAGGACATTTGTAGTAAAAAGGCTATCAGAATAAAATTACTTAAACCAGTGAACTTTTTTCAAATTCAGATGCAGAAATTAGGGTGAAACAATTGGTTACTTGTGAAAATACACATAGCATTATCCTGCAAGTTGGACCCAAAGATAACACATATTACTGATGGAAATATCAAAATAACACTTAAAGAACTACACTGACCAGAATGATACCTTTTGATATTTCAAATATTCCACATTCTCCAAAATAATGTATTTATTTGTTTTTATTTCAAAAACGCTTTATACTAGGGAAAACTATTTTAAACTAAAATAATTTGCTTTCCAAAAGGATTTGAGTAAGTCTACAAACACTTAAAGTGAATAGAATTTTAATTGCAAAAACTAGCCAGTAATTAAAATAGGCTCCTCAACATTTGCTCTCAAGCCGCACACACAAAGCCAATTTCTTGCTAATGTTTTAATAGACCTTCTACTTGTTCTATTACCAGCCACTGAAACCATGGGGATATGTGGGAGGAGCTGGGGAGGAACACCATATGCATGAACTTTGGAAAATTAGACTCAAAACTTGACTCAAGAATAAGTATTTACTGAATAACATCTGTCTGGTGCTTTACCAGCCGATGGCTAACGGTAAGAAATACCGAACTCTAGACACAGCATAGGGATCATATGGAAAAGTTGTTGGTGAACTGAAATGAAAGAGGAGAAGGTGGAGAAGTTACCAGAAATAGCAGCATAATCGCAACCACAGCAGGAATCAAGTTATCATAGGTGCAAAAATGAAGACTCAGAGGTGCCAACTAATTTTTCCAAGGTTGGAGGGGAGGGTCACACATAAAAATGTGGTAGATTCAGGATTCAAAACACCCAAAATTAGTGTTTACGCATAACTAGTTAGAATTTTCCATGCCATGGAAGACGGAAGCACTTCCTTGAAGAATCCTGCTTCAAGACATGAAGACAGTGCCTAGCTATTTCTTGGGCTGCAAAGAAAGGATTGGATGGTTGAACAACTATCTATCACTTAATGACCACCCACTGTACTATATTAAGTCCTGGGCAGAACCAGAGCAAATCTAAGAGAAGAGAATTGATCATCAAGCAGACTGCATGCTTAAGAGTTGTGATTACTAAATATTGGTTGAATTAATGCAGACAAATACATGAATGCCACACTACTGCCATTTTTGAAGAAGCCATTTCCAAAGAACTCACTGGAGGATCTTCTCTCTTTCTTCTCTGTCTCTCTCTCTTTCTCCCCTTTCTCTTTCTCTCTCTCTCTCTCCCTTTTCTCTCTCTCTTTCTTTCTCTCTCTCTCCCCTGTTCTCTCTCTCCTTCTTTCTCTCTCTTTCTCTCTCTCTCTCTTTCTCCCCTTTCTCTCTCTCTTTCTTTCTCTCTCCCCCGTTCTCTCTCTCTCCTTCTTTCTCTCTCTCCTTCTTTCTCTCTCTCCCCTTTTGCTCTCTCTCCCCCTTCTCTCTCTCTCTCTCTCTCTCTCTCTCTCTCTCACACACACACACACACACACACACACACACAGCAGCAGCAGCAGCAGCAGCAGCAAGTTGCTCATTGATCACCTTAGGCACAAGTCCTGCCCTAGACTTGGCAAATTGCCTTTTCTGCCCAGCCCACAGGATTGAGAATCTGAAGTGAAGTGGAAAATAAGAGCTGAAATAAAGCCGTATTTGGGCACAGACCTTGAGAGATGGAAAGAAGAAAGGAGGTAGAGGAAGTGCAAGCAGAATTAGAGAGTGTTAAATACAAAGTATTCTCAGACAGAGGGAGAACAGCAAGCAAGATTCAACCCATGGGCACAAATTCCAGGTATTCAGTGCGTCTCATTCTCCCCACCCGCCATGGCTTCGTCTCTCTCTCTCTCCCTCTGCTAGGCTAATAAGACCAAGGAGACACCATCCACGTCTTCCCAATGTGTTTGGGCAGGATTAATCCCATGACGATACACAAGCTTTGTGCTAATGCTCCAGCACTGTCACGAGGAGAGGTTGGGGATACTCAATTTTACTCCCTGCCACTTTCAAGCCCTGGCTGCAATCATTTTTCCCTACAAAAAAGCCTCAACTGAGAGAGAGCAAGAGAAGGATACCTTCTTATTCAGGACAAGAAAGATGCTCAGAGGTAAATGGGAAGTGTTCAAGATTATTGGGGAAAATGTGTTCATCCTGAGAAGGCATTCCATTGTCAAATGCCGGCAGGAAGGAGAGGAATAAAAAGACATGGAAAGAGAGAAGGGAACGTAGACTTTCCCTCTGGTGGCTGCCTGTGGGGTGGCAGTGAGTGTGCCTCCACCAAACAGAGGAGTCTGCAGGGAAGGTTTCTTAGAATTCTGCCGCCCAGCGCTGACAGCCCGCGGCATATTTTCAGCACGAGATACATTAACAAATAAGGAAAAGCATCCTCCTGGGACTCTAATAACATTTATTTCATGCATCATTTCCTCAGAGGAATAGTAGCCCGTGTATTTTTTATTCCCGGTGTGTCCTGCCTAAGAAATCATGGCCAAGCTCACCTGCCTACTTCTGTGTATTTTATATCCCTCCTTAAGCTTTGTTTGCCTTTCCCCAGCTCTTATTCTTCTTTCTATGCACTCCACACTATGCAGGTCTAAATAAACGGGACACAAATGCTAAGACACAAGCTGTAATCACTGAATCTGCAGTGTCTCGGGCAAGACAGCTCAAATCTTTTCTGGAAGGAGGCAGGGTAAGAATGCAGAATAAATGCATTGAACGGGCTATGCAGTGTAGACTGAAACCAGGATAGATAAGCAACAGTGAGAGTGGTTCCCAAGCCTCCAGGGATCCTATGGGCCCTAGACGTGTGCCAGGTGTTCTGGGCTCTTCTGTTGGCCTGAGTTAGCCTGAACCTCAATACGGGCTCCCATCCTTGGCTGCACAGAACACCTGGCAACTCAAACGTTATTCTTGGCCGTATGGTAAGCACTATGCTCCTGAGGCCCTGGTCTGCTGATTTAACAAAGTAGCTCCACATTCTGAGTTCCCTCTTCTCCTTTGTCCATCAGACTCATCGGTGCTATAATCCCAGCAAACCCCAACAGGGCCTATGCTGGAAAAATAACTTTAAAGTTGATCTTCCCATGCAACTTCAAGGATCCTTTTCCCACAACTCTCAGCCCCTATGATCCCTTAAGCCCCCACTACACACTCAGCCAGAGGGGCAGTGGGAAGCCCCCACTGACCCCAAAGGACAGAGCTCACCCAGCTCCATCTGATGCTTCTTCAAAAGAAATGGTAAAACTGGGTGGAGCACACACTCTGGACTGCAAAGCCTGAAGCTGCAGCACTGACATAGAAAAATGGTTATGAAATAAAGTGTTAAATGGAAACAGAATATGGAATTGTGCCTACATTACAGCTATAACTACATAAAATGTATTTATTTGGTAAGAGAACAGAGAACGTGAAAAAACACGAAAACGGCCATTTACTGAGATGGTGAGTCACAGGGAAAGATTTTGTTTCATTTCAACTTCCATTAACATATTACAATGTTATTTGTGCAACACAGAAAATAAATGAACTGTCTGATCCCACCAAGTTACGTATTAAAGTCAGCCCTGTGGTGAGCTGAATTTGCAGTTCAGTTTCCTCAAACCTCAAATATACTGACCTACTGTAAACGTAACTCACCATTCCACCAATCCTGCAACTTTAACTACAGAAGTAGCTGACTTCAAACCCCTTCATGTTCATGCTGCTCCTGCCTGCTATAGCGTGGATATTGTCCCTCCAAACCTCCTGATGAAATTTGACCACGAGCGTTGGAGGTGAGCTGCATGGGAGGTGTTTGGGTCATGAGGGTGGATCCCTCATGAATGACTTGGTGCCATCATCCTTGCGGTAATGGGTGAGTTCTCACTCTGTGAGTTCCCACAAGAGCTGGTTGCTAAAAAGAGCCTGGCACCTCCTCTGATTCCCTCTTGCTTCCTCTCTTACCATGTCCTCTCTGCACATGCTGCCCCCCTTCACCATCACTCCTGCCAAGAGTGGAAGCAGCCAGAGGCCCTCATCAGAAGCAGATGCTAGCATCATGCATCTTGTGCATTGAATACCATGAGCCAAATAAACCTCTTTTTTTTTTTAGACGGAGTCTTGCTCTGTCACCCAGGCTGGAGTACAGTGGCACAATCTCAGCTCACTGGGTTCAAGTGACCACCACCTCCCAGGTTCAAGTGATTCTCCTGCTTCAGCCTCCCGAGTAGCTAGGATTACAGGCACCTGGATAATTTTTTTTGTATTTTTAGTAGAGATGAGGTTTCACCATGTTGGCCAATCTGGTCTTAATCTTCTGACCTCAGGTGATCCACCCGCCTCAGCCTCCTAAAGTGCTGGCATTACAGGTGTGAGCCACTGAGCCTGGCCTACCTCTTTTCTTTATAAATTGCACACCCTCAGGTATTCCTTCTTAGCAACACACAATAGACCAAGACACTTGCCTTATCCCAACATTTATGCCAGAACAGAGGCATATGTCTTCTGCTGCCTTTTCAACCCACCAAGGGTTGAAATGCCAAGCCTCCGTTGAGTGAGTATGCAGATATCAAGCCATATCCACCTCATTTATTAATTACCAGGCTTACTTAATGTCATGTTAATTTCTATACAGACCATTTTAAATCAGTTTAAGAAATGCTTGAATATCTTGCCACATTCTCAGAATGGTACCAGGTCCTGCCAGAAAGAAATAAAAAGAGAAAGATTTCTGTCTTTGGCCACATCCACCAAGGAAGGGAGAGCTCATGGCTGGATGTGGGGGGCAGCAGCAGGGCTGCCAGTCTTAGAAGATGGGAAAGAGGTGAGCTGTGCTGACGCAAGGTGCATTATTTTCTGCAAGATGTCTGTGGAAACTGAACCACTTTTGTAACTTAAGAACCATGCTCTTTATGGGATCATTTTTAAGAGGGACTACAGAACAATGCTGTAAATCATTCGCTGGAACACACTGTATGGTAAGAAAGGAGAGAGAGGGAGGAAAGTAGATGGCAGAATAATATTTAAGAAAGGATTAAAAAAATAAGTAAACTGGAAAGTGAGTAATTAGGTTGAGAAAGAATTTGTGCAAAGACAGCTCCAGAAAGATTTACAGCAGTAATCCCTAATTCTTTGTCACCACCGAGGGCCACCTCTATTACTTTTCTCAGTAGGATGCACATCTTCACAAATTTTTGTCTACTAACCACAAAACATTTATTGCTTACTGATTAATTTGTTTCATCGTTTGTGTTCACTGATAACATCCAGAGTGGCCAATCGGAGCTTTTAATAATTACAAACTAACTTATATTAGCAAAACTGATGGAAAATGATTTTCTCCCCCAAAACGATGACTTTGCATTTAGTCATCACAGCCTCACTGCAGATTCCCACTAAGCTTTTTGAAATATTGAAAATAGCTCAAGAGTCCATTATGACTTCAGAGTATTGAAAGGTATAGGGACCCTAGGTTGGAAATTCTCAAGGTCTGCAGGAGCCAAGAAAACCAAGGACCCTCAAAAGCAGACTCAGGTTGGAAGGCACTGGGCTTGCATGTGGTAAGTATGCTCAGAAAAAAGAGGATTATGAATCCCATGGAAAGACTCACAGTCACTAGTGGGCATCAGCAAATGGCTGGCAGCCCCAGGTGAGAGTCTGGTGAGAGGCAGATGGCACCTCTATGTGGATTAGTTTTATTTCTTAACAACTCCCCATATCTATCTTTTACTACCTTTTTCCTGGTGTTACTTTCACTGATCACATTAAGAAGTTGTTGGTCTCTCTTTTTTTCTTTTTTTTTTTTTTTTTGAGATGAAGTTTTGCTCTTGTTGCCCAGGCTGGAGTGCAGTTGTGTGATCTCACCTCATTGCAACCTCCACCTCCCAGGTTCAGGCAATCCTCCTACCTCAGCCTCCTAAATAGCTGGAGTTACAGGCTCCCACCACCATGTCTGGCTAATTTTTGTATTTTTAGTGGAGACAAGGTTTCACCGTGTTGGCCAGGCTGGTCTTGAACTCCTGACTTCAGGTGATTCACCTGCCTTGGCCTCACAAAGTGCTGGGATTACAGGTGTGAGCCACCACACCTACCTGTTGGTCTCTTTTTAATGAGACAGTGACTTAGTATTCTTCTAGAGACTTGATGTGTGTAAGCCTGCCATTATTGCTCCCAGATTAGACCCCTCTGTTCCTGCTCTGGACTTGATTGTATCCTATATGCTAGAAAGGGAGAAAAGAAAAACATTTGTGTATGTCTTATTTCAACCCCAGTAGTCTCACAAACTGGAGTGCGGACTAATTGAAGTACAGAACTGGAAATGGAGGATGCCTGTGCCCTGCAGGAGCACACTGTGGGCCAGGAGTGTGTGAGGATGGAAGAAGAGCAGCTCCAGCAAAGAACAGGAAACAGGGAAGTGTGACTGGGAAGGACAGGCCTTCTGTAGGCAAAGCTTGTGCATGAAGAAACTTTTAGGAAGGAATTAGGTTTGATCCACAATGAAATCACCACTATAGGAGCCATGTCTTAAGGAATATTCTATAACCAGTAAAGGAGAAGCCCTATAGTAAAAGACTAACATTCTTTTGTTTTGTTTAACCCAGAAATTCCCAAGGTAATTTAACCACAGAAATCTTCCATGCAATATCTAGTAATACCCGCTCACAGCCTATGAGGTCAATGGGAATGTGAACAATCCTCATGTTGACTGACTAAATGGCCATTGGAATGCCGTGACTGGAGATACTGACTTAGCAACTCAGAGGATTCACAGGATGAGACATAGACACTCAAGAAGAGAATATAGAAAAAGAGAAGTCAGATGAGATGAGGAGCTTCAATTCGGCTACTTGGGTGCCCTAAAACACAAAAACAAAAAGAGAGAAAAGTAAAAAATGGAGAGGAAGCTATCAGAGAATGTGCATCAGTTTCTTGTGGCCTGTAACACAGGACCGCAAACCAGCTGTCTTAAGACAACAGACGGTTATTCTCTCACAGTCCTGAAGGCCGGGAGCCCAAAGTTAGCATCACTGGACTCAAATAAAGGCATCCTCGGGGTCACATTCCTGCTGGAAGCGCTAGGGGAGGATGCTTTTCATGCCTCTTTCAGTTCTGGTGGCTGCTAGCTTGGGTGGTGGTTACATCACTCTTCTCGTCAAGACCAGGGTCTTCAGAGCTCTCTCTGCTCCATCTTTACATGACCTATGCTATGGTGTGTTGCCAAATCCCTCTCTGCCTATCTCTCTTTATCTCTCTTAAAGATACTTGTGATTGTATATAGGGCCCACCTGGAAAATCCAGGAAATACTCTCCATCTTAGGACCATTAAATTAATCACATCTGCAAAGATATACCCTTCCTCTTGAAGAATTAGGACATGAATATCTTTGCAGGCCATTTTTTAGCCTACCATAGAGGGTAATTAAAATGACTTGGAAATAAAGGAAGAGGAAATTTTTAAGAAGTATGTTATTGTAAATAGCGCTGTAATGAACATATGCGTGCATGTATCTTTATAACAGAATGTTCATTTGGTTATATACCCAGAAATGGGACTGCTGGGTCAAATGGCATTTCCAGTTCTAAATCTTTGAGGAACCCTTACACTGTCTTCCATGTGGTTGAACTAATTGACACTCCCACCAACAGTGTGAAAGCGTTCCTATTTCTCCACAGCCCTGCCAGCGTCTGTTGTTTCATGACTCTTTAATAATTGCCATTCTGAAGGGTATGAGACGGCATGTCATTGTGGTTTTGATCTGCATTTCTCTACTCATTAGTGATGTTCAGCTTTTGGAGGGAGAACATTAGGGAAAAGAGCTAATGCATGCTAGGCTTAATACCTGGGTGATGGGTTGATAGCTGCAGCAAACCACCATGACACATACTTACCTATGTAACAAACCTGCATGTCCTACACATGTACCCCAGAACTTAAAAAATAATAACTATTATTCTTTTAAAAGGAAGAAAGTGTGTTAAGGTCACCAAATGCCGCAAGGATAATAAAAAAGAGAAGAATTTAAAGAGCGGGTAGTATTGGGCAGTTGGAAGGCTGCTGGTGGACATGGTCAGAGCATTCCGGTGCATTCTACTATGGGAATCCCCACTTGAGAGTGTTGGGGAGAAATAGATCATGGAAAAGTATTAATAGAAACAGAGTTTTTTACTGTTTTAAAAGCTACATAAAAAACATAGTTACATTTATGAAATGTAATTTGATGATGGATTACAATCATTACATTATAAAGCTAAATTTGAAAAGAAAATGAACTTTGGAGTTAGTATTGTGCTTCTTTACTTGTGAACATCTCTGAATAATATTTTCCCAGTGCCTACCGCCCTCAAATTTTCATGTCTCCTCTAACTGATGCTCTATTTTTCTTGGTCATAGTTCCCTGCCTTCTTTCTTTCTTTCTCTTACATCCTGTCCTCTGTTCTCCCACAAGACCTGGCCTTCATCCATTTCTCAGTAAGGAAACCTGAGTGTCCAGCCCTTATGTAGGCATTGATAAAGAGTCATGGATGTTACAGAAAGAAGAGAATTTGCAAGAGCAAGAAAGATTTTATTAAATTTTTGTTGGAAGGCTAAAATCAGTGAGAAATAGAAAGGGAAATTAGGAAGAAAATAGGTTTTAAAACACTTAGCACCAACCACAGATATACATGCATAATCAAGTATGTAGAAACATGACAGAATTCGTCAAAAGTAATAAGAACAATAAGCAAAATAAGATTTGTACAAATCTTCTAAAGAATTCATGCCTTCATTATTTTTTTTCCCATTTGACTTAGGTATTTATTCTCAGAAAGAAGTAAAAACCCAGTGGCATAGTGGAAGTTCAATTTATCTCATCCCATAAATACCTTGTGATATCTAAGAGGTTAAGGACTTTGAAATACCAAATCTTTTGGGACAGAGGACAGGAGAGTTTATAAGAAAATTAAAAGGCCTGTGTCTTTAAATGTCTATAAGCCACTTTATTTTAATAGCCTAAATTAGGAAGTACCTTAATGTCCATCAACTGACCAATGGATAAACAAATTATGGTGCATCCATACAATTGAAGAATACTCAGCAGTAAAGAGGAATGAACTGTTGATACGCACAGCAGAATCAGTGGATCTCCAAAACATTATGCTGAGAGAAGGCAGACTCAAATGCACACATTCCATATTATTTCATTTATAGAATGGATAAGAAAGATAAATGTCATCTATGCTGAAAGGAAATACATCTGTGGTTGCCTATGGCCACGGGCTTCAGGGCTATTAATGAGTAAGAGCACAGGGAGCATTTTGAGAATGATGAAAATATTCTATAGCTTGATGTAGGGGTGGTTATGTGTATAAATTTGTCAAAGCACACCAGAAGGTACATTTAAAATGGATGCCTTTTATTACATGCAAATTACACCGCAACGTAATTGATTTTTTAAAGTGTATGTTATCTTTTTTGAAGGGGTACTAATATTCATTCCTTAGAATAATATTAATATTTTTCCCCTGCTTTGGAAAAGATGAAGTAGGTTGACTACCCTGAGTCTACCTGGAGTGAGGGAGCAAATATTCTATTCCCAGGGGCCTGGGGGAGGCAGCACAGTCAGCAAGCACAATTCATTTGTCCACATCCTCCATTCTCTGGGGATAAGAGAGTTTTGTTAACTGAGAAGTCAGTACATCCAAAAATCACTCACAAAAAGGTAATAAATAAATGCAAAAAACCACAAAACATCCACAAAATAGGGAAAGGGCAGATTCACGAATTTCTACTTTCATAGAAAGAACAATGATCACTCATGACAATAACAGTAGCAATGATATCAAGTAGTCCCATCTGAAGCCCTTATGCCAATCATGTGTTCTGGCATTGCAGTGATCTATATAACTGAAAAACCCTGTTGCTACACAGCACCTAGAAATATTGAGTTAAATATAGTAAATATTC
Source organism: Sapajus apella (assembly GCF_009761245.1). Taxonomy (NCBI): domain Eukaryota; kingdom Metazoa; phylum Chordata; class Mammalia; order Primates; family Cebidae; genus Sapajus; species Sapajus apella. The sequence goes on along the minus strand of NW_022437045.1, from coordinate 1,266,421 downwards.
CTTTCATGCAAACCTGAACTTACGAGACGCTCAGAAAAATGATCGGGGCGAATAAGAAACGAAAAGCCAAGCAAGGACAGAAGATGAGGATTTGCAGTTGCAGAAGGTGGGAAGTGTAACTAGAGGTACTTGCATTAATCCAGGACCCCAGATGCCCAAATGGATGATACGTCAGGGGCAGAGGGCATGCCTGTTGTCACAGGTTGCTCTCCCTGGAAATAAGACTATGAGACAGAGCTTAGCATGCAGGAGAGTTACTAGGGGTTCTTTTAGGATTGATGCCTGTATGGGGAGAAATGGGAGCAGGATTGGGCCGGAAAAGCGGAACTTCCACATATCCATAGCAAGGCCTTCTCCAACCCCACAGGGAGTTCTGAAGTTGAATGGCATTTCAGAGTTGTCCTCAGTTGGGGTACAGGAAGCCCAGCTTTTGTGCCATTGAATTCAGGCTGCTCCTAAGAAATAGGCCTGACCTTTAGCTAAGGACAATTCCCAGGCTTCAGCTGTCAGCGGGTAGAACTCCCAGTAGCTGGGAAAATAAGTCCTTCAGGCCTGAAAGGCAGTGTATAAGTGGAAACCTGAGTAATCCTTGTGATTTCAATCAGTGCCAATTTCTGGGATTGTAGAGCATATCCTAGCATATATTACATGGTTTTAGTTTGTCTCTCTCAGCCTGAGTAGACCAAAAATAAAAAATAGATTCCTAGAACTATTAACAAAAATGTCTGCCCTCACATGGGTTTCAGGTTTTAATTCACACTATTTAATTGGTCTTTGATCTCCCAAGCAAATGAATCACTTTAAAGCACTTCCAGACTAGTAGTAACCTGGGGTATCCAGCTTAAGTAAACAGAAAAATCTCTCTGGAAAGGTACATATTCAACCCAGGCAGCAAAAGAGTGCCATAGACAGGGCCCCAAAAAGCATGAGCTTGCAATGCAAAATAAAGACATGGAAAAGTAATCTGCCATAAGCAAAAATAACAAGTAGAAAAATTAAAGGAGGCTGAGGCGGGAGGATCACTTGAACCCAGGAGGCAGAGGTTGCCATGAGCCGAGATTGCACCACTGCACAAAGAAATTCTTTTAATCAAATTTTAAAAAGAGATCATAAAAGGGATATCTATTGCTTAAGGCATTAAGAATTATTTATAAAATGAAAATGAAAAGGACAACAGAAACTATTAAAGGGATCAACATATATAAAAAAACTGTTTCTATATTATTTTAAAATTTAAAATTTCTTTCTCTTTAGAGAATATCTCTTTTATTATCTATTTTAAAAAATTATATCTAAACTAGATACAGAAGAAGAGAGATTTGGAAACAAGACAATATAACTAAAACAGAAAACACCTAGAATAAAGAGATGAAAAATTTAAAGAGGGATTGAAAGACTGGGGACATCAAATGAGAGAACTCAGACTTTATTAATGAGGAGACAAGAGAAGAAGTGGCAAGAGGAAAAGCTGCACGTGATAATGACTGAGGATTTTCTAGGAAGGATGAAATATATGAATCCTGTGATTCACAGAAGGAAAAGATTCAAAACAGGAAAAGCGTGTCTATAGATCATCAAAACAAAAAGATCTTAAAAGCAAACAGAAGAAAAAAGAATCTATCTAAAACGGAAAAGAAGGCTAACTAACTTCTCAACAGCAGCAGTGGAGGTAGAATGCAGCAATGAACTTCTTTTTTTTTTTTTTTAAATTTATAAACAGCTAAACTATGTTTTAAAAATTTGAGGATGAATATGACCCACCAGTTGCATTTTTGGGCATCTGTCCCAGAGAAACTTATGTCCACATAAAAATTTGTACATGAATGTTCATCGCCATTTGTAATAGCCAAAAACTGTAACTACCCAAATGTTCTTCAATATGTGAATGGTTAAACAAACTATCGTATATCCACACCACAGAATACTGCTAAGCAACAAAAAGAAGTGAGCTATTGATACACACAAAAACCTGAATGAATCTCTACAGAAGAATGCTGAGTGAAAAAGCCAATCTCAAAAGGCTACATACTGCATGATTTCATTATAACACCATTGAAATAAACTTATAGAGATAGCATGGAAAGCTGGCTGCCAGGGTTGAGGGATGGAGGGGTAAGGAGTGGGTGTCTTAAAAGGGTAGCATAAGGGAATCTGTGGTGATAGTAGAGTTAAGTATATTGACCTAGTGTGATGACATGGAGCTATCCATGTGACAATAATTGAACAGGGATTATTGAAGGGGAGAGAGAAAGAGAGAGAGAAATTAGTGTATATATAGGGAGTGAAATCTGAATGAAGTCTGGTTTGTCCTAATACCAATTTCCTGGAATTGAAACTGTACTATACCTGGAAAAGATGTTCCATAGAGGGAGGGTGGGTGAAGAATGCACAGGGCCTCTCTGTACTATCTTTGCAACTTCCTGTAAATCTACAACTAAAACATAACACTAAAATTATTTTATTAATAATTTTAATAATTAATAAAATATATTAAAATAGTAACATAATAAAAACATAGAAGAAATCAAAGTAGAATAAAAGCATGTTTAGAACAGAAAAAAATTATTTACCACTAGCTGATCCTCACTGAGGATCTATTTCAAGAAAATCAAAATGTTGGATATATTTATATTTAGTGGATATACTTCAAGAGAAAGGAAAATTATCTTAGATGGAAAAAAGCCATTATAAACAAAGAAACTTGTATAAATGTAAATGAATTTCAACAAGAAATGACTATTTCAAAAAGTAACAATACTATCTAATTTTGAGGGTTATGATGATAAGGTAGAAATGAAGCACTATAGTAACATGTAAGATAGCAAAAAAATTACTCAAAGGAAAGAATTTTAAGATTTATACAACAGCCTAGAGGAAACTAGAGATAATAATTGATGTTAAGCTTTATTAGCTTAATTATTCACGTTAACATTTAAGGGGTAAACACCAGGAAAAAAACATGAACAAACAAAAGAAGACAGGAGAGGAGAGGGGAAGGAGGATAATAGGAACAAAATAAGTTGGTAGAAGTAAATCCACTTATTCATGATCATACTAACTATAAATGGAATAAATTCCCCAGGTAGAGATTAGAGATCATCAGAGTTGATAATTGTAATAAATACGTACAAAAAGAAATAATAAACTCCAGCCGTGTTCTATTTATGGAAGTCCCAACTGAAACATAAAGACACAGAAAGTTTGAAAGTAAAAGGAAAATATTAACCAAAATAAAGCTGGTGGAGCCATATTTATATCGACAATAAAAATCTTAAGGTACATCTTACTCAGTGTTTGTGTATTAGTGAAAAACTTGAAACAACCTAAATATTTACTTAAAAGCATGAATAAATATTGATGAGTTTATTTAAAGAAATACTATGCAATCATTAAAATCACTGAACTAGAACAGCATATATAAATGTAGAGATGTCCAAAACTTAATAGTGGAGGGGGAAAAGGCAAATTGCAATAAAATAAATAAACTATGATACATTTAATATAGGTTAAGAAACAAGTAACAATTTTTTCATCCTGCTATATTGTCAGTGATATCTGCCTTCCTTTACATAGCTTCATGCCTGTGGAAACTGGAAAACTGACTCATCCCTTCATTCAGTTCTCTAACAGGAGAGGAAAAGTCTTTGAATAATGCAAGGCTGAGCCAACTGGCCTCAATAGAAGGTAAAATTAATCTCAAATGGTCAGGGTAGTAAGGAACTGGTCTCCAAGGGCTGACGGTACAGCTTGGAAATAAGGGTTCCTTCAAAGCAATTTCAACCTTTCAGATTCTGCCTGAAAATAAACAATCAGGAAAAAATAATTCTTTTGGGGGAAAAGACAATGTTGAAGAAGCAATGTCGCAAGCAACAAGCTCAGCAAATAATCAAAAACACATGTTCTATGGTCTGAATTTTGTGTCCCCTGAAAATTCCTATGTTAAAACTTAATCACCAATGTGATGGTATTAGGATACGGGGCCTTTAGGAAATAATTAGGTTTAGATGAGATCTTGAAGACAAAGCCCTCATGAAGAGGATGAGTGCCCCAGAGAACTCTCTCACTGTATTAGTCTGTTTTATCTTGCCATAAAGTAATACCTGAGGCTGGGTGGTTTATAAAGAAAAGAGGTTTATGTGGCTCATGGTTCTGCAGCTGTACTGGAAGTATAGTGCCAGCATCTGCCTCTGGTGAGGCCTCAGGGAGCTTACAATCATGGTAGAAGGCAAAGGGGGAGGCGCCATATCATACAGTGAGAAAAGGAGCAAGAGAGATGCAATGGTGGCAGCAAACTCTTCTGAACAATCAGATCTCGTGTGAACTCATGACCACAGGGAGGGCACCAAGCCATTCATAGAGGATCTGCCCCAATGACCCAACACCTCCCACTAGGCCTTACCTCCAACATTAGGGGTCACATTTTTTTCCAACATGAGATTTGGAGGGAACAAATATCCAAACCATATCACCTGCCCCATCCACCAGGTGAGGACACAGCTAGAAAACACCAGCTATGAACCAGAAAGCAGGCCCTCCCCAAATACCAAATCTGCCAGCACCTTGATCTTGGACTTCCCAGCCTCTAGAACTGTAGGAAATAAATGCCTGCTGTTTATAAGCCACCCAGTGTATGGTATTCTGTTACAGTAGCCCAAAAGGACTAAGACAAAATGTTCAAGTTTCCACTGAACTATTTCATTAGCATTGGCCCATTATACCACCTCCACAGAAAAAATTATTATAGTTTATGAAGTAGTCTATGAATAAATAACTATACATATATATGATATGTATACTTTATGTGTATGTATATAAATATATGAATATATATTTATATATGTATATTTATAGATGTAACTATACATATACATAAACACATATATGTAAATAAGTACACATGTAAATAAGTATGCATATCTGTGAATGTTTACATATATGTAAGTATACTAATATGTAAATAAATATGCTTTATATATGTCTATATACTCTGTGTGTGTGTGTGTGTGTGTGTGTGTGTGTGTGTGTGTGTGTGTAT
>NW_022437045.1:1237743-1261286 GCF_009761245.1 Sapajus apella | reverse complement strand
GAGGTCAAGAGATCGAGACCATCCTGGTCAACATGGTGAAACCCCGTCTCTACTAAAAATACAAAAAATTAGCTGGGCATGGTGGCACATGTCTGTAATCCCAGCTACTCGGGAGGCTGAGGAAGGAGAATTGCCTGAACCCAGGAGGCGGAGGTTGCAGTGAGCCAAGATCACACCATTGCACTCCAGCCTGGGTAACAAGAGCGAAACTCCATCTCAAAAAAAAAAAAAAAATGTGTAGATTAAAGATGTTTTTTAAAGTGAGGGAATGGGTACCAAACCCTGACTATGACAGGTTTATGTCCTAGGTTAACCCTAAATGCTAAAGCGTCTTTCCCAGAGCCTGTTGGTCTTGTGCACTGTGGCATTTCCCTAGCTGTGCTGAATCCACACCTTCGTGTACGGCATAGTCATTCACATGTCACTGAGAAATGCTTGAAATTGCAGCTACACAGAGACATGGCCGGTCTAGGGCAAATGGGAAAGCAAGACTGTAAATCTTCTGATTGTTACAAAAGAATACAGAATCTTGGTTCCCAGGGCCAAGAGAAATTACTCTTCTCCATGCAGCACTCATACATGGCAGCCAAGAGCTTCTCCCTGGGTCCTACGTGTCATCAGAAGTGATCTTGCAGCAGAGGCTCACAGTGGCGTTTGATCAAGGCAACAGGGAACATCAGGTCATCCAAGATGATACCTTTGCCATGAGTAATTTCAGCCCAATCCACATTTGAATATGGCAACTCTGGTCCATAATTAGAGGACAGATTAGGATGGATGGTGTAGTTATGATGAATAATAATGTTATCAGTGCTAGTGGACTTTTTTCTTTTTGGGGGCTGTTACTATAATACATTTAGGTGGAAGAGGTTCTGCATGAGGTTTTGTTTCTATCCCTTCTAGCTACTTGTTCTGTGTCCTGTTTTAAAAATTACTATGGAAGTGCAGTCCTATGAGGAGTCTGTTTGGAATGTAGGTTCGACAAGGAATTTCCTCTAATCCGTGTCTTAGGGAATTATTAAGACATTGCTTTATTTATCCCACAGCCTGCTCGACACAGGAAGCACAAACAGCAAGAGCAAAAGAGAATTTCTATTTCCTCCTTCTCCATGAGCGGGCTGCTTCTGCACTCCAGCCTTCAGTTAATGCCCCCACCCCAACTCCATTTCTCAAACTGGGGCCCTTGCCATCTTGTCCCTGCCCCTAACCCCATCCCTTTAAGGCACAAATAGATCTGACGCTTGCCTCTCCCACCCCATGCCTCCACCCAGGCCCTACTTCACATCCTCATCTCTCTTCTGAATTATTACAAAAGGCCCCACAGTGTTCTCTCCCTTCTAGTGTCCTCTTCAATTTGAATTCCTCATGACTAAGAGTAAACGATCTACAGGTAAAGTCTGGCTATGCCACTTCCCTTGTGAAATACTTCAGTGGCTTCCATGCCCATAGAATAAAGTCGAAACTCCTCAGATGGACATGAATGGCCCTTTGTAACCTGGTCCTGCCCATTTCTGCAGCCCCACTCCGTGCCTTTCATTTTTCACTTCATCCAAACCCAATTGGTCACAATGTTACCAATGTCACCGGGTCTTTGTTCACATTAGACCCTCTCCTGGAACGCCCACTCACATTTCTTCCTCGCCTGACCTTCTCTTGACCTTCGAGGCATGCCTCCCGTTCTCATGTCCTCCAGGAATGCTTCCATGACCACGTGGGCTGATTAAAGAATTCATCTCTCCACCTCAAAGCATATAGAGGGGACATGCACCGATCACAGGTATGGTTCTCAGCACACACCTTATTACAGGGAAATGATCTGTCTATTAAAATAATTTTCCATTTTTATCTCATTCCACGCTGTGACTAGCATGATTAGGAAGCATAACAGGTTTTGAATATATTCAAGATATATGTTGAATACATACGTTTTGAATACATTGAAGATACATGTTTAGAATATATAGGTTTTGAATATATTGAAGATATATGCCTAGCACTCTTTCAGGCCTTTTTATATGCGTTTTCTTATTTATTTAAAATGTTAATTACCTGCTGATCAGGTTCTTCTATTCAATGTGTGGGAAGAACTAACAGGAATCGGGCATTTCCCACCGAAGGCAAAGTGGGTCCTCAGCTTCCTCCCCCTCAACACAAGAAGCTCCCCAATGCCTCTCACATTTCAGTATTTCAAAGCAGGTTGAGGTGGAGAAGGGAAGAAAACAGTCGAAATGAAAATGGTTAAGTTAATTAATTGCAAGCGCGCTTGTAGGACCAGCACGTTTATTTAATCAGTTGCCTAGTAACCCTGCCTGGGTCTGACGTGAATCTGATCAGCCTGCCGCAGAAGCAAATGATGGGCCATTTTTTTTCTCCCAGCCGCTAGTGCTCCCAGCCTGCTTCCGTGCACTTCGAGGTTTGGAAAACCCAAATTCCCCTCCTGCCCCCTAGCATGGGGATTGTGAGGTGGAAACAAATTCTCATCCTCTTTTTCTTATCAGTCTCCACAGACCTCACAGCCAAGGGAAGAAGATCTTTGCACGAACACGACCTTTCGGCTGGTGAATCAGATGACTAGGAAAATCACCCACAACAGTTTTCTTTATGGAGTGACCCACACACCGAGAAATGCTGCTCAGCTCTCAAAACGGCTGTCATCTAGATACCCACGTGGATAAACAAGTCATGTTTCCAGAAAACACTGCAGGTTAGGGCCTCTGCTCGTGGCAGGATGGAGAAGGCAAAGTAAAGGGGGCTCTGGACTGTTGGGTTTGTGTCATGTGAGCTTTTTTAGAGACCTTTAATGGGGAGAGAGACTCGATGCTGAGTTTAATCACGTAAGACCAGCTCAAGACAAACTGCGTAGTTTTGTTTCCTGTCTGGAAAGAAAAAAAATAAATAACCCACGCACTCACAGGCAGCTGAACGCTGAGCGCTCCTTGGTCCCAGATTTATTGGTGGATTCGACGACAAGAATTTGCTAGTAGTTTTCCACCTTCCTCCAGCTATTTTCCTAGCCAGTCATTTTGAACGCCCCTCCCCCATTCTTATCCACCCCCCCGCCATTCCTGTTCCTAAGCCAAATAAAAAGGAAACATCAGTGAAATAAAGACCCATGTTTCTGCTTGGACACACCATGACCACATTTTTACGCTATTATGAGGTGGGGTATTTTTTTTTTCTATTTGTCAGTCTCTGTGGATAAAAGACTCCATCTTCCATAAAGAATTCCCACCAGAAATCTTTATAAGCCCTCAATCAGAGAGATACTCTGCCATCGTGCTGTGCAAAAGCTAATCTAATTAAGACAGGATCTGCTAAATTTAATAGCCTGCTATGAATTTTTACAGACATCTGGTAGCTGGAAGTTGGAACAGCTCTCACATATAAAATTCACGTTGTCCAGATGACCAATATCAGGGTCAAATATTTTCTTTCTTTGGGGAACTTATATTGTTTTGGTTAGGAATGCTATTTTCAAATCATGATATCCTACAGGTAAATGCACTGGAAAGAAGATTGAGGATTGAAACTTCTAAATCTCAGTTTTCCATCTATACAATAAAGACAAAGATACTTTCACTGTCCGGTTTTCTGGATAAATCTGAAAATGTATACAAAGGGCTGACCTCAGGGGTGGTACGCAGCACGTGCAGTCACACAGCACCCAGCATTAGCAAGCCCTTGCCTGGTGGGAAACTCTGCTCTCCTGTGCTGACAATATTAATTTCTAAACAAGGAGACCTGCATTTTTTATTTCCCGCTGGAGCCCACAAATTATGTAGCCATTCCCATGTATATAAAACTCTTTGTTTGATGCCTGTTCCATAGTAGACACAAAATAATTAGAATGTTCTCCTCCCCATCCTACCCTTCAACTTAAAATTATGAAATCCAAACTAGTAGGTTTTCTTTCACTTCTAAGCAGGAAAACCTCTTGACTGATGGTCTTATCTAAGAATCCTTACTACCACCTCCACTAACAATGTTCATATCTATTTGTGTAAAATGAATAATTATAGTAATATAAAAAAGTTAAATTGTATGTATGCCTATATGGCTGTATGTGCAAAAATTGCCAATTATTACAAAAAGTGATACTGATTATCTCTAAGGCAGAGAACCAATATTGGAAAGGGACGTATTTTTTACTTCATTTGTCCTTTTTGTCTTGTTTTGCTTTACCATATTTATGTTCTGCCCTTGAAAACATAGAACAAAACCTGATTTTGTTTTACTTAGAGCCCAGTAATCCCAGCTACACAGGTATATAAATATGCATTCACTCTTAACTGTTGTTTGAAAAGGGAAATCTGTTAAGGCATAGCATCCTCAAAATCCAACCAATTGTCCCCAGTTCTAGAAGCATGAGTTCTATCCCAGACTCAAGGCACTTATTGAGGTTAATGGAGATTTCCTCCATCGGCCTTATGTTCCATGGTCCACCCAAAAGGGAAAGAGAAGAAAGGGGTGTCGGTGTTTTTTTGATAGAGGTACCACCCCACAAAATTTCCTGCACCTCAGAAAGTTTATACACTCAGGGGCAACCTTCCCACCACCTGAAAACAGGGAGAAGCCGAGCAACCCATCGAAAACGTATGTTCTCACAATGTTTTGCTCTGGGACTGTGGAGAAATATAGCATCTAATAGGCTTTGAAGTGAAAGTGGAATTCCTGTGAAATAAGATTTTTCCAAAGTATCTGATGAAACAGCTCTTTGGCCCCCAACCCAGACCAGAGCACCGCATGAATGACCTTGGGCAGTGACAAGATCACACCCCTCCCCCAATCTGCCTGGATAATTACCAGTTTAATAATTAAGCATGTGGTCGAAATTTGTTTTCAGCATTTCTGTTGAATTCTGTGGGTCATCCACAGGTGACTTGTGTATGAGGGTTAGGTTGACTAGCCAGCTCTCTAAATTTGAGTGAAAGAAATCTTCCATTTCATTTCATCCTAAGAGTTCCAGTCCCCCACAATAGAACCCGAGATATCTGCTAACAAGAGAAATAAGATTCCTTCAGTATTGTTTTATTCCATGGCTCTAGGGCAACTAGGTATTTAAAACAAACAAGAAAACACATCAGAAAAGAGAGGGGCTACTCGCTCTGTTGTAGAACAGTTGTTTTTCTGACTCTTCTGTCTGACAAAAAAACTGTAGGATATTCAAATATAGGATATTCAATTATTTTACTGCTCAATCTCTTGTTGCTTCTCTGCTGTGGTCTGTGGGGGACCAGACAGGATTTGTGTGCCCTAGAAAACACCTGTAGCAGTGTAGAGAATAACTTGTCCAAAGATACACCAATGACAGTCAGTGGGTGTTGGAAATAAAGATACAGTTCACCCCTGGCTTCTCCCAGTCCTTCCCAGCTGTAGTCCCAGCACTTTTGCAATTCTGGTTTCCCAAAAAATCCCATCCAGGGCATAAACTCTATCTGTTATTGTAGTTGTCAGGGCCTGGAGTTAAGCTGAGCTCTCATAAACGTGATTGTTTGTGTCTGGGTAACACCCGGCAGTGTGGAACTATTTTGTGCTTCACTTGGCTTAACATTTGCTTTTCCTTCCCAGCAGTGCTTAGAACATAGAAGGGGCAGAATACATATTTGTTAAAGCAATAAATTAAGAGGGAGATTGGTATCATTCCCTTGTGTGCTAAGAGGCCCAAGGTACTTTTAACTCTAAGCCCCAACTATTTTAGCCTGCCCTGGCTCCTGCTTGTTAGGATAGAGGTGTTAACTACTTTCTTAGCTTCTTCACAAAGAGACACATTTTAGTTGGTTTAGGCCAAGAGTCATAGCATTAAAGGTGAAGAGCATGGACTCCAGAGGCCCAGATTTTCTGGAGTAGTATATCTGAACACCACTTACTTGCTGTGTGACCTTGAACAAGTTACTTAGCCTTTCTGTGCTTCCGTTTCCTCATCTGTAAAATGGACATCATGGAAGTTCCAATATCATACAATTGCAGTAAGGATAAAGTAGTTAATATTTTAAAGTGCTTAGAATGATGCTAGTATATAACAAATGCCATGAAAATGACTATGAAATAAATCAAATACTATTTCTAAGAAAAAGTAATACTACTTCATAGATGGCAAATACATTTCAGCATGAGAACGAACTTATATTCATTAACAGGAGATATCTGAAACCATGTGAGGAAGGAGTCCAAACCCACATTTTGGCTAAGATGCAAAGTAGAACCTGGTGATTGATGAATGTCTGCCATGGATTCTGACTGAGGAAATGGATAGACATGTGCCCTGTTTCTGCTATTGCTGGTATGCATACGATTTTTGCAACCTAACGTGTTCCAAGAACCCAAGGAAATGGATCACAAGTCTAGAAAGCTTGAATAAATATTTTTTGAGTACACTTGTGTGGCAGATATTATTCTAAGTGTCAAAATAAAAAGATTAATAAGGTAGCCACTGTTTTCAAGATGTTTACTGACCAGAAGGAGACAGGGACCTGCAAATTCTCAGACAAATACTGTGTGCAGGCACGGAGTGTAAACATAGAACTTTGAGAGCACAAAGAGGTGGCAACTAACATACTCCAGTGTGGTAGGGAGAGAAAATAATCTTGGGGGGACTCCACTTCCTCATATCAAAGATCATGTGTGACTCCAATTTCCCTTGTATTGTATACAACCATACAAATGTACAAAACATATGAAACAGTGTTTTTCAGACATTAAACAACAACCAACATGGAACTCTGATCCCAGAGAGAAGAAAAACAAACAAGGTAAGTTTTGCAACTGCTCTAGCTTCATGCCTGCAAGTAGATTCAGGTCAAAGCACAAGGAGGAGCCTGGTTGCATTTTTGAGTGGAGGAGACAGAGATTGAAGTCAAAAAAGGTCAAAGCAGCTAGAATTTAAGGTTCAAGTATGGGTAAGAAGGGAGCTTCACAGACAGAAATCTAAGGCCTGCGAAGGGCTACCTTGAGTCTGTGGCTGAATACTTCTGTGCTCACAAATTGTAAAATACATTCGAGTATGTAAAAGAAAACATGAGCATGACAAGGAGAAAACAGAAGATATATACAAAGAACACAAATTTAAATTCTAGTGATAAGGTAAATCATCCGAACTAAAAATTATTTGCGACTGATTAATAACACATCTTTAACATATCAGAGCTTACCTTCAAATAATATCACACCTCTTCACATACAATGTAAGAATCTTGCAGGGGTATACCTCTAACCCCTCATCTTTGTGTATTGTTACTATATACTTTACTGCTACATAGATAGTAAACTCCACAATTCATTGCTATTTTTTCTTTTAAGAATCAATTATCTTTTAAAGAAATTTTTTAAAAGCAATGCCTTTTATATTTATACACATATTTATTATTTGGGGCACTAATTATTCCTTTCTGTGGGTCCATATAACCATCTGGAGTAATCTGCCTTATGCTAAGATTAGATCAGTTTTTGTTTTTCTTAACATTTCTTTTAATGCTTGTCCTCAGTGATGAATTATCTCAGATTTTGTTTTAAAGTCAGTATTTTTGCCTTCATTTTTAAGAGATATTTTTTCCGGATATAAAATTCTGAGTGGACATATTTGACTCCCAACACTTTAAATGTGTCCTCCCATTGTTTAATAACCTGCATAGTTTCAAGTGAGAAATATGCTGTCATTCTTTTTTGTTTCCCTGTACAAAATGTCTTTTATCTTGGACTGCTTTTTAAAATGCCTCCTTATCATATGTATTCTGAAAAATTAATTATGTTATGCCTTTTGTGCTTTTTAAAATATTTCTTCTACTCAGGATCCATTGACCTTCCTAGATCTATGGATTTTTTGTTTTCATCATTTAAAATAATTTTTCAGGCCTTTCCTTTCAAATATTTTTTTATTCACTCCCTACATCCCACTCTTACAGTTTGGTCTCTATTTTTTTTTTGTCTTTTTTTCCTCTGTGTGTCTATTATCAATAGTTTCTATTGCTAGTACTTCAAAGTCCCAGATTTTTTTTTCTTATGGTGTCTAATTTGTTCAGTAATTGATAGAACAATTATAAAAAATGAAAATACAAAGTATTTGAACTTTTTAATTTGTATCTAATTTGTTTTTGTAGAATACTCCAACCAATATCAGAAAATACATTATTTTTAGGTGCACATAAAACATTCACCAAGCTAGACCACACTTGAGATCATAAAACAAAACTCAATAAAATTTAAAACATTAAAATCACACAAAGAATGTCACCTGACAAAATCAAAGGTAAATTAAAACATCAATATAAGAGATTTCTAAGAAGTTTCCAAATATTGGGGAAAAAAATTTAATCCATTAAAAAATTTAAAAAAAATTTAACTAAATGAAATTTAAAATATACATATCAAAACCTGTAGAAAGAAGCTAATAAAATGCCTAGAGGAAGATTTATTGCATTACATTCTTCTCTTAAAAAATTGAAAGCTCTCTAAAGTCAATTATTAACACCTATACATAAAGAAATTAGAAAAAGAAGAGTAATTGTAAGCCAAAGTAAGCAGAAGAAATGATAATTCAAGTTAATGAAATAGAAAACAACAACAACAAAAATTCAATAACATAAAAAGATGGAGTTTTTTTTTAAAAAAAGATCAATAAAACTGACAAACTTCCAATGAGAAAGTACAAAGACAAAAATTATCAATGTAACAGAAAGTACATTGCTACAGTTTCTACCTAATTTAAAAGCATAATCAGAAAATGTAATAAACAATTTATGCCAATAAACGTGACAACTTAAATGAAATGAGCAAATTCCTGAAAAGAACAAATTGCCAGAGCTCATTCAGAAAGAAACAGATGCACTGAATAGCTCTACATCTACTGAAAAACTTGAATTAATTGTTAAAATCCTCCCACAAAGGAAACTCCATTTCCAGATGTCTTCATTGGTGAATCTACCAAATACTTAAAGAAGCAACGAAGCAATTGTACAGAAATTCTTCTGGAAAATAGAAGAGGCAAGAACACTTTCCATCCTATTTTATGAAGCTAGTGCTGCCTTGATATTAGAACCAGAGGAAGATATTACAAGAGGACTCTAGGGAAATATTCCAAGAAACACAGTGGCAAAAATCCTTCAAAAATTTCTAAAAATTGAATTCAATAAATGAAAAAGTATCATGATGAATTTTAGCTTATCTGTGGAATCAAAGATTGAATTGACATTTAAAAATATCAACTTGATTCACCATATCAACAGACTAAAAAGAAGAAATATATGTTCGTTTTAATGAATGCAGCAAAAGAATTTAACAAAATTTAATGTCTGTTTAAATTAAAAACTCAGTAAACTAAGAACAGTTAATAACTTCTTCAATCTAAAAAAGACCATATACCTAATGTCACACTTTTAAAAGGTTGAAAGCTTTCTTCTTAAGGATGGGACCAAGGTAAGAATACGTTCACCACTTGTATTCACCATTGTACTAGAGGACTTTGTCAGTGCAATGATGCAAGAAAAAGGGGAAAAAAAGATATCAAACTAGAAAGAAAGAAGTAAAGCTGACTTTATTCAGAGATGAGATGATTGTATTTGTATAAAATTCTTTTTTTTCCCATTTATTTATTTTATTGCATTTTAGGTTTTGGGGTACATGTGAAGAACATGAAAAATTGTTGCATAGGAACACACGTGGCAGTGTGATTTGCTGCCTTCCTCCCCATCACCAGTTTAGCAAGATCATAATATTAAATATCAATATGAAAATTTGATCCTTTTCCCATATCCTGACAACTGGAATTGGAATTAAAAAATAAAATGGAAATTGGAAAATAAAATGGAATTGAAAAACAAAATAAAGGAAAATCTATAATAGTGCCAAAAACATAGAATACTTAAAGATAAACTTACAAAGAATGAGCAAAATCCTTACTTGTGACTTACAAACCATGGCTGTGAGACATTTAAAAAGGTCTAAACAAATACAGAAATATATCATGTTTATGGATCAAAAGTCTCAACAATGCTAAGATGTGAATTCTGCTGAAACTGATCTATACAATCAAATTGTTCAACACAATCTCAGTCAAAATCCTAAAACAATCTCTAAAATTTTAAAAATAAGAACAAAGTTGTAAGCCTTATGCTACCTTATTTAGCAATTTTCTTTAAGTGTGATATTGGCATAATTTAGATACATAGATCTGTACTACAAAATAGAGAAGTCCAGTAATAAACCTACACATATATGGATAATTTTGGCAAGGATGATGATGTAATTAAAAGGGGGAAAGTATCATTTTCTTTAACAAATGGTGCTGGAAGAATTAGATGCCTATGTGCTAGCCAGCCTGCAAGATGTCCCCCGATAATCTTTGCTCCTAGGTATTCAGATCTCTATGGCGTGCCCTCCCATTGAATTGCGGCAGATTTATGTGACCTGTAGAATACAGCAGAACTGAGCAGGAGTGGCTCTCACATATGGAAATGAGATCATTTTTCTACCCTGTTCAAAATATTTAAATAGCTTTATGTCTCATCCAATACAATTCAAAGTCCTCACCTTGGCTTAATAATATCTTTGATGAATACTTCTCTCACTTAATTTTCCACCCCTCTCTCCCTTACATTGTCAGCACATGGGTTTCACTGTTGCTTGAATCTGCCTTGACCTTGAAATCAGCCTTGTTTGCCCTCTCACTTGACTCTGATCTCAGATTACATAAATGTCCCAGTAACAGGGAGTTCATTCTGACTACTTGGCTAAAATAACCCTGCCCCCCACAATTCTGAACACCGTATTACTTATCCCTGCAGCACGTATCACACGTGACACACAGCGCATCTGCATGTTTACTCATTTATCCTCTGTTGCCTCCTCTTTCTGCTTCAGACACTGGAATGTAAGATCCATAAAAGTGGCAACTTTGTTCTATTCATATAACCCCCAATGCCTAGAAAAACACCTAGAATGTGATAGGTGCTCATGAAATATGTTGAATGATTAAATAAACCTCTGTACTTTATCAGACTGGGAAAACAGGAATACGAGAAGTTAGAATGAGGTCAAAATTCAAAAGAGGAGAAATGCAAAAGGAAAAGAAAATGGAGACAAAAAATTGGGGTTTATCACAAGATTATGGCAATTCCAAAGAGTGTTCAAAAGTTCACAGTCTGGGTCAGCTAATGAGAGGGCATTGAAGAAATATTCCAGGGTTAAGCCAAGAGAGGAAGGTTACAACTATCTAAGCAGCTCTGCTTGCAGCTACATGGTCAGGTTGAGAAGACCCTCAAAAACAGAAAACAAATAAAATAGAGCAGGAAGAGATTTGATACTACCTGAAGAACAGTAATTACTCTGAAACTGACTAATTTCTGGGTTACCGTGAGAAGAAGGTGAGTCATGTGAAAGAGAAAGTTAACTCAAGTAAAATGAGGAATAAGAGGCAGATTATGTTCTGATCGTGGCAACTGTTTTTTTTTTTTTGACTTTTAAATTCCTGATTCAAGAAGCCATCCTCAGCTCTGCTTCCTCTATCACCTTTCTCCCTGAAACCCTCCTACTTATTTTCCCACCAATGTCAAGGGCAGAGGCACCATGGAGGTACCTTGGTTGAAGTGGAGGCTGTTGTTTCTCAATATCCATTTTCCCCCTCTTCCTTTCAACGGGGAACCCTCTGGGTTTCACCTCGGCACCTAACCACCCAACTGTAGACTATAATGCTTCATTCCACTTGATGCTAGGGATGGATTTATGACTCAGTTCACGACAGTGGGATTCCAGTGAAACTGATCTGTCCAAATCCTTTGTTATCTTCTCAGGCATACCCATCATGCACTGGCTCTTTCCTGCCATCTGGAGCATAGCAATGTCATCTGGCCAGCCTGGATCTCTAGATGACTTTGTGGAGGAAAACCTTCATATCTACCCTGGTCTGAACCTTCTTCTTCTCCTTAGCTCTCTTTGCAGGCAAGCATTCCCAAACCTTGTTTTCACAAATAAAACAATGATAACAAAACCTGCCTGCAAGGGGCTACATGTTTACAACTTTAGAAACATCAATAGTGTCTCATCTTTGGTATTCACTCAGGAAACTGCTAGACTTATTATTATTATTTTTGAGATGGAGTTTTGCTTTTTATTGCCCAGGCTGGAGTGCAGTGGCAAGATCTCAGCTCACCGCAACCTCCACTCCCGGGTTCAAGTGATTCTTTTGTCACAGCCTCCTGAGTATCTGGGATTACAGGCACCTGCTACAATGTCCAGGTAATTTTTGTATTTTTAGTCAAGACAGGGTTTCAACATGTTAGCCAGGCTGGTCTCGAACTCCTGACCTCAGGTGATCCACCTGCCTCAGCCACCCAAAGTGCTGGGATTAGAGGTGTGAGCCACTGTGCCCAGCCTAGACTTATTATTAATTGTATTGGCCACACACAAATGCCTACCAGAAGTGATAGCATGTCGGGAAAGAAAGGGACAAAGGAGAAGAGAGGCAGCAAGGTCTTGGATCTACCCACCCAATTTGCCCCTGCCCTCCTTCCTCAGTTCTTAAGGAGTGGCACTTATCACTAGACATTTCATGCCAGATGAAGACATCCTCATAGGATAGGATGGGAAGTCTTCATGGCTTCACTGGGCCCTCTCCAGTTTCCTTAATCTTACTTAAGTAAAGTTAATTTCCATCCCCAATCAGTCACTTAACAGAAGCCACAGTGACAAGGCACTGCCTCCTGCTCCCAGTCATGTGCTTTCCCTTCAGCTGAAAAAGCTAAAAACTGAAGACAAAGCAGTACCTCCATGATCCTCCAAATAGGATTTCTGTGGTTTTAAAACCCTCAATGAGGAAATGCCTGAAAATAACTTCTCAGCTGGAACAAGACCAGTGCCGTGCAAGTCCTCCAAAAATCCCTGGGGACGGTTTCCCTCCTCCTCTTTCTAACTCTCCCTTTAAAAAAATCTGTGCTTCGGATTTGCAACTTTCACATCAACTGTGGAAATCTCAGACAAACACAAGCAAAAAAAAAAAAAAAGTCTTCCCAGATATGATGTACTGTAATGTTTACCATTTTAAAAGAGTCACTTCTTAGTCTGCTGCACAGTAAATAACCCATTTGTTTCACTCAAATCACTTCACATAATAAAGGACTTGTGTAAATTCAGCAGGAGTTCTGTCATCCCTAGGTGATGAGTTGGCATTGGAGGATTTATCTCTACCATCCACCAGTATGAAAAGCTGGTGCTGCGCTTTTTAACATGACAAAAACAGTGAGAAAGTTGCAGTTCTGACTTGTGAATTCATCAAGAGCTGACTTCATGAAATCTTAATGAACAGATTCAAGCAAGGGCTGGGAATAACTCATTCAGGCAAACAAAATGCATTAATGCAACATTAAGCTCAAGAAATATAAACCTACAGAGCCTAAAAATTTAGTCAATGCAGGTGAAATAAATAGTATCTTTTTGTATATGCATATTTATGCATAGCAAGAGAGAGAAAGAGACAAAGAGAGAGAGCAAGCACACAAATAACTGTAACTCAGAATACAATGATGTAACGTTGTCCAATGAATCTTTCGGTAATGATGGGTTAATAACCTCAGGTCAAAAGCTGCCCTGGACTTGCTCCAAAATATGCTGTCAGCAAGGGAGAGTTTGACCTAGCATTATAGTGAGAATTCCTGAAAACAGAATTTACTCCAATACGTGAAGGCACAGATACATAACAGGTTGGAGGTAGCCAATTTGTGTCTTCTTCCTGGCTAGAGATGCTTTTCTTTGCTAATAAGTCTAACTCCCATTTGCCTTTCTCTGCCAGTGTCTCTGGGGTATGCTCTGCAGACACCGATGGTCTTCAGGAGCTCACCCTTTCAACTGGAACTCACAGTCCGGATAGAGTGAAGTCTGGGTGAGGTTTACAGCAAAAACACAGGCTGGGGTGATAGTGAAACCTTGCCAATAACAGTGAAATCATGGCAGGCTCTGAGGTTCAACAAATATTTATGAAATATGTTTTCGTATGCCAGATGGTCACTTCCTTACCTCAACACTATGAAACCTCACTACCCTTGTCTCTTTCTGGGATGAGGGAGCCAAGATTGAGTGAGAGGAGGTGCTAGTGTGGTGCTCAGCTCATGAGCTGGCAGCCAACACATTACCTTCCTCCCACTGGAGCACCTGCATTTTTCACCCGTCCATGTTGCATTATGTCATTTTTGTCCAGTTCTGCTGTCCACATGCAAGTCCTCGCCTGTGCAAAGACACATGGTTCCATTCTTTGGTGCTACCTGTGAAGTAGCAAAGGCCTAGAGTTGAGAGTGAAACGCAGAGGGCACTGTCCCCAAGGAACTCATTAGATTTGCAAGGAGGAGTAGACGAGGACAGGTTTTGTTTCTCCATCCATATGCACCAGGCTGCCATACTTTCTTTCTCTCAGCTGCTCCCACACCCAATGGGAATCAGTCTAGGCAGTGAGCTGGTCCAAGCTGCTTTTTAAATAAAAGTGCTTCACACCCAGGACATCTCAAAACAAGAGACCCAGACCCGAAGAGATAACAGTTGAACTATTTGAGCTAATGGTCATTTTAGCTCCCTATAATCATTGTATTATTAATTCTATCAATGATCAATATGAAACCTTTTGTTATGCTTTCATTTAGGACTTGGTAAAATCATCCACTTGTCAGGTATATAACTGGGAGAATTGAAATACAAATATAAGTGATCATCATATTTTGGTCACATGTGGTTAATTTTTCTTAGATAAAACACCAAGGAACCCAATATGGAAATGTCAAAATTGCCTTGGAGTGAAAAACTCAATTTGAATATTTATGTACATGCTCCAAGTTGAGGCAATCCAACAAACTGTTTAATAAAGACAAAAGGATTCAGCTGTTTGTGCACTTTAATTTGCAAAACAAAGAACATCACATAAATGTGATTTAGTTATATTATTACACACTTTAATTTATTATTCGTACATCTTATTTTCTATAACCAAAACAATAAGATGTGTTGTAAAGTATCAGCATTGCCACAATTCAAACCACTTACAGGAAAACCTTGGTTAACCAGGACACAGTCAAGCTAGGATCCCAAATGTACGAAAAGTGTGTGTAGATACACAGACGTGTGAACACAAGAGGGAAAGAGAAGATATTTTTAACCAGTAAAAGTAAAAATAAAGAGAAATAGGCCAGTATGTAGAAAATCTTTAACCCTCTTGGCACCACTAGCTATTTTCCTGTTTAATGTGCTTGTTTATCATCTCTACCCCCAACGAGAATGTACACTTTGGAAATCGAGGCTTCGCTGCTCTTGTGTCCTCTGTTTCCCCCTTGCCTACAGCAGTGCCCACCTCTTCTGGTGCTCAAGTCATTCAGCTGCATGAAGGCACGAATGAGCCAGCTCCCCAGCTCAGTGTATACCATAGAGTTAGGATCTGCATGGCCAGTAAGAAACGACATCATAGTGACCCCAGGCTCCCGTTGGCCCAAAGCCACATTTGTAATCTGATTGTTTCCTTGGTTTTCTTAATTGTAGCAAAATATACATAACATAAAATGCACCATTCTAATCATTTTCCAGTATACAGTTCAGGGGCATTAGCACATATACAATGTTGTGTTACTATCACCATCATCCATCTCCAGAGCTTTTTCCTCTTGCAAAACGGAAGCTCTGTACCCATTAAAGATAGCTCCCCAATTCCCCTTCCCCTCAGCCCCAGCACCCACCATTCTTCTTTCTGTATTTGTGATTTTGGTTACTTTAAGCTCCTCAAAAAAATGGATTCATACAATATGTGTTCTTTTATGACAGGTTTATTTCACTTAGCCTGATGTCCTCAAAGTCCACTCATGTTGTAGCAAGTGTCAGAATTTCCTTCCTTTTCAAGGCTGAATAATATTCCACTAAATGCGTATACCATGTTTGTTTACACATTCATCCATCAAAGGCCACCTGGGTCACATTTGGTTTCGATGGCATGTACTGTCTGGGATTTTTTGTTTGTTTTATTCTGTTTAATTCATTTTGAATGTCTTTAGATAGGGCACATCTTCTCCAATTTTTCGCCCTCACCTCCTCTCTTCTGACTCCTCACCCAGCTTAATCATTTACTCGTTTCCATGCCTTTCTATGAAGATTAAATTTTGTTGATTATATTCTACTTGCTAAGGCAAAAAATAGGAATAATCCATATTAGAAGTCAAGAATTAAGCCAGAGAAGAAGTTTCCTAACCTCTATTTGGTAGTTTTGGTAAACCTCTAAGTAAAACATCTATTCATTGAGCCCTTCAGACACTTGAGGTTTTATTCAGTACATTTGAGGGACATTCTCTTCTGATTACTTAATCCTAAATCATTTTATACAATTCCGGTATGATCAAACTGGCAGGCTTGTGCACTTAGCATATTCTGACCTAAATTTGGTAGGTTGCCTGAACTCCTTCTTTTTATTCATTCATTCAATAAATTTTTATTGAGTGTCTGTAACTTGTAAGGCATTGTACTATTAGATTGCAGTAACCTAATAGCTTTGCAGATACAAACATTAGCAAAACTTACATTGCTTTGGCCCTTGTGAGCACACTCTCTAGAGGAACCGATATTGAGCAAAGAGTACTCAAAGTAATATAAACTTTCAGCATGAAAACATACTAGATGAATACCAAACAGTGAAAGGAGTATGGTTCTACTTCAGCAAATAGCAGGGAAATCTGACGTAGTCCCAAATGTGGGTGTGGGGTGTGTGTTGGGGAGGGCGGTGGCAAACTGGAAGTGAATGTTCTTGTCTCAGTCTGACCATGTGTATGAAGTTATCTAGGGGAGGTGTAATGGATAGATAACCTCATTTCCTTTCCTTCCCATTCATTCATTCATTCAGACATTCAGTCAGTCAGTCAATTTTATTGCACATCTACTATGTGCCTGCCATAGTGCTGGGCAGTAGGGGTATACTCATTAATAAGACACACATGGTCCTTACCTATATGGAGCTTACATCCTAGTGGACAAAAATAATAAAACACAAGTAAAGAAACAAAAACACAAGAAAAACAAAACAAAATAATGGCAAATATTGTAGGAGCTATAAAGGAAACCAACTAAGACTTAAATAGAGAATAACTTGCTGGGGAAACCACTTTAAGTAGGGTGGTCAGGTCAGGCTTCTTTGAGAAAGGAACATGTAAGTGGAGTCTGAAAAGCTGAGAAAGAACTGGTTGTACAATGAAATGAAAGGAAAAGCACTGTGACCAAAAGGAACAGCATAAGCAAAGCGAGGGATGAATTTGGAAAATCACTGGCTGAAAAACAATGTGAGAGTTGGGACTTGGGCAGTTGCTTCCAGGCCTTGGCAATGAGTTTAGGATTTTGGTCAGTTGTTCATTTGTTTTCAGGTTTTTGTTTGTTGTTTACATAATTAGAGAAGTGACAAGAACGGAAGACTGCCTTTGCCGCTGTGTAAAGCAGGAATTAGGGATGCCATTTAGGTGCAACCCAAGTGGGAAATGGTGGTGTCCTGGCCTCTGCATTTTCATTGCTTTGTTTTCTTTGGGATCTACCCCCCTTGTCCCCACATTAGGATGTAAGCTCCTTGCAAGGAAAGTACTTCTGTCTGGTTTTGTTCGTGACCATACATCAAGGGCCGGACAGTGCCTGGAATGCAGGAGGTGGTACTCAACAAACACTTGTTATTGTTCGGTAAGATCATCGGCCCTCTGAATAATGCTCTTTACCTGCTTCCTTTTACACATCAAGATCCTGACCATGGTAAATTTACTGTGGTGGGGGTGCTTATCATTTTCACTCGGCTTGAGAAGTCTCAGTGAACATGCCAGCAGTCTCATTCTACTCGGAAGCAAAGATTTAATATCTGGAAGTAGCAGTAAGATTGCAGATCGCTAAGGCTTCATTACCTTTACAAAACAGACTACGGGGCATTTACTTGTGTGCTCTGAAATATTATCATAAAACTAAACTGCACTTGTCAAAACAAACAAGCAAAGTAAATTCCATGAGGCATTATGGCCTCAATAGCAATTGCATTATTTTTACAAGCTAATTCATAAAACCAGATAATTCATAATGGTGCACCCCTTCATAAATGTGAATGTGTGAGACCCTATAGCATCAATACATCAATGCAGATGTGTAAATAACTACAGTGATCCCTCAATAAAAGCATTTTATTCTCATTGCTATTGGATAAATATGCCTCTGGAATAATTTACTTCTTTTTCCTCTAGAAATAATATTTCTAAAGGTAAACATTTAGATTCAGAAAATTGTTTAAAACTAAGTTTGATTAGAGTCTGCCAAACTTCCAAAGAGGAAAATGGATGATAACTAATAATAATAACCATAATAATACGAAAGCATTTGGTATGAAAAGTTCCTGACTTCACATACTTCAGCCAATTAGTCACCTGAACATTTCCAATTATTCATGTGTGTTGGCATTGTGCAAATAAACCATCGGAATGACAGACTACTGTATTTTTCTTTTCTCATTCAGACATTTTTATTCAAAGTTATTGCAACTTTCAGAAGAGAAGCGGTGATTTTAAAGGGTACTTTTGCACAACATGCTTTGATTTGATTTATCACCAGAGTAAAAATACCTATTAGTCACTTAGTTCATCTCTCTCTCCACAGCTTTGACTTCTTGCTTTATATATGGCATAGGACAGGCACACCTCACAGATACTAACATAAAATAATGCTTACTATGCTTATGATCCTTCCAGTTTCAAATACTCTTTCATATTCCAAATTGAGTAAATAGAAAAAGAGACAAGCATTTTTTTTAGATCCAGCTGGAGTCTTTCAGAAAATGATACTTTCTATATACATTATGTGGAAAAGTAAACACATTGTAAAATGTGAATATGTATATCCTGATATTCATTAAATGCCCACTGGATCATAGTTCCTGTTGTAGCTGACCAGAGAGTCTTATCTGAAATCAGTCACTGGACTATAATGGAAGCATCCAGTTATAACTAACAGCAACTTTGTTTTCAAGGTTTAATCGTAACTGCATGTTTGCATCCAGTGAGCGTAATGGATCTTATGTCTTAATCCTTGTGAAACATTTGCTTCATTTGGAATGTAAATTGGTATTTTTAATGGAAATGATCATATACTTACCAAGAGCTATTTCAAACTGGCATCTACTAGGAAACATTGGATTGCCTAAAATATAGTATAATGTGTCTTCAGGGGTGTGGAAGTGGGGGTAGAGGAGTACTTGAAAAGGTGAGAGATTACTCAATTGAATTGTGAAAAGGAGAAACAGGAAGATTTAAAATAAAATTGCAAAGAAATGAAAAATATCTGCAAGCATTCTTGAAGCAGAATTATAGAGTCATAAGACTCTATAATATAAATTTATTCTTGAAAATACCTTGACTTGAAAACTTTTGAAATTCTTTGATGAAAACTGCCATCTGAGTACAAAGCAATAGCATTATTAGTAATTATAAGACATTAATTGAAAATAGAAATACAGAAATTTGTAGTAAGTTTCACAAGTGAAAATAGTACCTATCTTGCTAACACTTTGGCCAAAAAAAATGAACATGAACACTGATTAGTATTTTTACTCTTTCTGCACGTGGAAAACAAACATTAGAACTAGATGAGTAAAACTATCAAAGATGCCAAGTGACATTCAATAACAGAAATAGGATTCTTAAAAGAATGATTTCTTTTCTTACCATGATTTCATTTAACCCATCTCATTTATTCAACAATTGTGTTTTGTGGACTGACTATGTTCCAGGCACTGTGCTAGGAACTGCTGACCAACAGAGCACCTAGAAGAGACCCTATCTTCAAGAAACTAAAAGATGGATGGAATATCTACATGAGTTTAACCAGTTTTATTTGTATTAGTTATAGTAAGAAGAGTATCATTATTAATATTTGGTTGAGTCTCAATTCAGTTGTAGTAGAAACAGGAGATATTTAATTTCTGTGGTTCAGGTTCAGGCAGGTATTGGGAGTGGTTCCCATCTTCTTTCCAAATACAAAGTGCCTGTTTCTCACTAGTCAATGGAAAAGGCTATCTTGAAGGACCTCTTACCTCCACGAATCCCTACTCTACACCAAAACCTGGCCTCAGTGCACTTCTCAGATATGCTCCCAAGCTCCAGGAGAAATCAATACAGTAAATGGTCAATTAAGATTTCATTTTTAAGGACCAAGATGGAGTACACACAGATAAAGCAGAAATCCACAGAGGAGGTTCCTAACCCAACCCCAGCAACTTAGGGAAGACTGAAGTGTGAACTGGCTCACAGGATGATGTATCTGCAGCGAAAACTAGAACTGAGCATTCCTCACGGGTACCATGTGTATTGCTCAAATCAGGGAATCTGCCTCTCATCTGAATAGTTATTCTAGGCCTCAGTCAAATTTTAATTCCAATTGTTGTCGTGCTGGAGGTTTAAAGGAGTGTGGAATAATTCAAGGAAGGCTAATGTATCTTATTTCTGCCAGGGGAGTCAATTATCCTGTGAACAGAGGAAGAACTCTGGTTCAGAGCTTTCTGAAGGCAACGTGGGAATAGCTGGGGAGGAAAATGTTGCTGTGTGAGAAAGAAAAACAAAACAAAACAAAAAAGCAAAGTGAGGCAAATGGCATAATGTACAAATGAGGATGGAGACTGTGGGAACCTCAAGTGAATCCCCTGACTCCACTAATTAGACAGCAATGTTGGGGCTTTGCACTAAAATGTGAGGTGAACCACTTGGAGAGGATCCAGAAGAAGGCAATCATGGTGGCCCACGGTCTGGGGGCACTGGGGATATTTATGCTGTCAGAAGAAAGCTCAGAGACGGTTTCTAGTTGCTCTGTCAGCATAAAAAAGAGAATCATAGGCAGGGACACCGGACAAGGTGAAAGGGCCAGGAGTCAGCATGGGATTTGGGTTATGCTGGTTCGAGAAATAATCACTCGTTCACATGCTCGGGAGAGGCCATCACCCAGGAAGAGGTGATTTGACGGCTGCCTCTGCAGAGGAGGTCAAGACCCCTGAAATCAGTAAGGGCTGCCCAAGCCCCTTGGGAGCCATCTGCCCACGAGTCTCGGTCCCTTAAGACAAGAACGGCATTCTCACTCCTGTGCCGACCCACCCCGCAGCAGCCCTTTCCCAAATAACTGCATCAATAACAACGTCCCAGAGCCCAAAAACAAACACAGGCTTTCGGCAAATGGTGGGCCCAAGGCAGGTGCTTAGGGAATTTCCTTTATTTTTTCCCTTTCTTTTTCTGAGAAATAGTTTAAAGGTTTCGGTTCTTTGCATTTGTTTGTTCCTGTATTTATAAAAATATAATAAATAATTCAAAAGAAAGGAAGAAGTACATAAAATATAGAACTGCACTATCCAATTCAGTCGTCACTAGCTGCATGTGGCTTTCCAGCGCGTGAAATGTGGTTACTCCAAATTGGGACGTGCTGTAAGTCTAAGACATACCTGGATTTCCAAAGTCTCTCTCTGGATGAGAAAACGATGGAAAGATATTACATGGATAATTACTTTATACTGATGATAGGTTGAAATGATAATATTTGTGTAGACTAGATTAAATATATATATATATATATATATATATATACTATTAAAGTTAATGCATCCATTTATTTTTACTTTTTTAAATGTGGCTACTAGAAAATTTAAAATTAAATATGTAGTTCACCTTTGTGGCTCTCATTATCTTTCTGTTGAACAGAGCAAATGCAGAATACAAAACCAATGTCTTTAGTCTGAGCATTCCTGTCCTCAAGAAAGGCACTCTTAACATTTTGTGTATTCATGGAGAACTTCTTTGATACATACACAGCAAAAACCAAAATAGAACCATTTTACCTGTATTTTACTGAAATTGGTTTTGTCTTTCACCTAATAATATATATAGGAGATGGTTCAATGTTGGCACAGGAACATTTCTCTCATTCTTTTTTCATTTTATTTTATTTTTGAGATGGAGCCTCAGTCTGTCGCCCAGGCTGGAGTGCAGTGGCACAACGTCAGCTCACTGCAACCTTCACCTCCTGGGTTCAAGCGATTCTCCTGCCTCAGCCTCCTGACTAGCTGGGATTACAGGCATGCACCACCACGTCTGGTTAATTTTTGTATTTTTAGTAGAGACGGGGTTTCACCAGGTTGGTCAGGCTGGTCTTGAACTCCTGATCTCGTGATCCACCTGCCTTGGCCTCCCAAAGTGCTGGGATTACAGGTGTGAGAAACCGTGCCCGGCCTCATTCTTCATTATTGCTGCATGAATGTTGCATTGATGTACCAAAAATTCAGTTAACATTCCCTTATTTATGGAAGTTAAGCTTTTCCCATTTTCTTTCCTTTGTAATAACATCACTGACCTATTATTGGAATTGCTGAGTCAAAGAGAATGAAAATTTTTAATTTTGATAGAGACTACCAAATTGTTTTCCAAAAAGTAATCATCAAATTATATTACCAGCTATTATGAAAATATCAATTCTTCACAGCTTTGCCAAGTTTTTAAAATTGTATTCAATCTAATGGATGCAATTTATATCATTTACATTTGGTTTTCACTGATAACTGCTGAGGTTGAGTGGTTTTCCAGCTGGT
Source organism: Sapajus apella (assembly GCF_009761245.1). Taxonomy (NCBI): domain Eukaryota; kingdom Metazoa; phylum Chordata; class Mammalia; order Primates; family Cebidae; genus Sapajus; species Sapajus apella. The sequence continues at coordinate 1,238,704 of NW_022437045.1, read as the reverse complement.
TATAACTAATACAATCACTAAATAGAAAACAACTTCATCCATCCTTAAGTTTTCTGTTCAAAACCGAATCTGGGACTCAGACTTTCTCACATTTTCTTCTGTGTCCTCGCTTTACGAATGAAATCTCAGAAAATCTATCCATGCTTTCCATGACTAACAGAAGGCAAAGTCTTCCCATCTCTTTTGGTCACAGGAACAATCTTGCTTCATGAACTAAAACGTCCAGTCAAGACTCAAGCACATGGGTAATTCTTTACTTTTTCAACTTGAAGCTGATCTGTCCTCCAGCTCAGCCTCTCCAGGCTCAAACATTTTTCCTTCCTTTCCACCCAGACCCAATGCGGGAGGAGCTGGTAGCTTCCTCCGCATTCTCTACCCTTACACTTACTTAAAGTTATTAGTTGTTTGGGTTCTTTTCTTGATAATGGTAGAAGAAGCTCTCTACGTATTCTGCACAAAAAATTCTTTGTCTGATATGTACGCTGAAACTATTTTCTCCCAGCCTGTCATTTCTTCTTTTTTAACTTTATCATATCTTTTACCAAATATAGATTTTGAATGTTGATTTATCAAGCTGTTCTTTTAAGTTCAGCAGTTTGTGTTCTTAGCAAAGCTCTCTATACTTCATGATTACAGAAATAGACTCCTATTTTTATTTTTGCAGCAGCATTATTGAGATATAATTCACATGTATTACAATTCTCCCATTAGAGTACACAATTCAATAATTTTAATATATTCACAGAGTTGTGTAATCATCAACATAATTGATTTTAGAATATTTTTATCACGTTTAAAAGAAGCTCTATACCCTCTAGCCGTCACCTCCCCCCAATCCTCCCATTCCTACTAGTCCTGGGAAACTGCTAATCTACTTTCTACGTGGATTTGCCTGATTTGGACATTTCATACAAACAGAATCATGTAATAGGTAGTCTTTTCTTTTGTCTTTTTTTTTTTT